>NC_136500.1:51712829-51850329 GCF_053919585.1 Euprymna scolopes
AGTTAATTTAAGCCTGTGGTCGACCTTCAAAGTGGATGCTCGAGGGCGACCAGATCCAGATTTCCCTTTTACCAAACGTTCGACTTCGAACCTTTGGTCAATTCGCTTCACTACAGAAAGAGAACATCAATGATAGAAAGAGATTTTTTTCATGTTATGGCAAGAAAGATACATACTGGTTCAGGAACAGTTTTCTGGTTAGATGAATCAAGATTTTGTCTTGTTATTGATGCTCCTGATGCTCCCGAACGGTGCAATCGGAGAACTGGAGAAAGATTTTCCACAAGTGGCATGAAAATGACAGTTAAACACGGGAATTGAGGGATAATGGTATATATATATATATATATATATATATATGCAATGAACTTTGTATGTGTGTGCATGAGTTCGTTCTTAGAAACTGTAAAACCGCTGGGACGATTTTTATAAAACTTCACACAAAGGTACTTTATATGCCTATCAGTGTTCTTAGATAAGTTTTGTATCGCAATATCATCAAAAAGTATCGATGATCGGTAATCGAAATAATCAGATTTAAAAGCGAACAGGCGATTTTAACCGAAGTTAACACCTTACTAAGCCTAACATCGCAAGTGCATTTGAGAAGTTTTATTACCACACGAGCCAAAAGGCCCAACATATAAAACCAACTCTCTTTGGTTCTTTGATATGACAGGGGCACATTCGAAATAAATGTTTCTGTTTAAAGCACAATTGCACCATGATACTTGGATTTTTCATTTTAAACTTAAATTCAAGCCATTATGACTGCACAAGCAGTAAAGCCAGACACATAACATCAACAGTAGCTTATTTGATATGATAGGGTCGCGTTCGAAATGAATGTTTCTATTCAAAGCACGATTGAAGCATGATACTTGACTTTTGCATTTTAAACTTTAATTCAAGCCATTATATAAAAAATAATCTTATAGAATTAACAGTAGATTCTCTACAGTGCAATGTAGACTACAATGTGTTGTGAACTACGTCAGTGCGTGGAGGCATATGAAGCTTCTTTCTGGTTCACCGCATTGGGTTCCCAATTATAGAAAACAATCAATCGATTTGATTGAAAAATGATCGATTTCAATGACTTCGATGACGATTAAAATATGGTCGTGTGAAACATTCGTTCATCATCATTCAATATATAAAGTAGTAGCGTTCGTGTGCGTGTTTGTCTGTGTATACAACTCCCAATGACTAAAGAAATATAAAGCCATATGTGTGTACACCTCTCCTGGTCAAAGAATATTAAAGCCCATGATAGGATACTTCTGTCAACGGAGACACTAGATTTCATACGTAACTTCTATATATAGCATTATTCAAACCACATCTACATTGATTGAGTTGCAATCATTTTTTTTTTTTATTACATTTTCACCCCAAACAAGGCACATTGCCACTTTGGTGTAGGGGGCTACTATCAGGGGAAACATCTACTGGGGTACTATGTAGGGATTTGAGCAGTGAGATGTTGGTTCACGTTGCACTTGAACTTATGCATGTCAGTACAGTTGGGGAAGCAGTGACCTGGAATGGAATTCCAAAGTCTAGCAGTTCTGGGGAAGAAACTACTGGAGTAGAAAGATCTTTTACATCTAGGGATCTCTACAGTGTGGGGGTGGGATTTTGCAGCTTGTCGGGTCTGTCGAGGGTGTTTACGTCGTGGGGGCACAAGTGCTTGCAGTTCATCAGAGCATTCACCATTATAATACTTGTAGAACAGGCAGAGGGATGCAACGTTTCGACGATGGGACAGAGGCTGAAGCTTAGATGCCAGTTTAGGGCCTATCAGATTTGCGACTCTCTTTTGAACCCTGTCAAGGAGCGAGAGACTAGTAGCCGATGCACCAGCCCAAATATGACAGCAATACTCCATACATGGGCGAATGGTGGCCTTGTAGAGATACAGGATACTTTCGGGTGTTAGAAGAGAGAGCCCACCTTCCTCGCAGCGGCCCTGGCAATGCTCTCAATGTAATTGTTCCAGCTCATGTTTCCTGTGAACGTTAGGCCAAGGAGCTTGAGAGACGTACTCTCAGATAAAGAGTCGTTGGCCATTGCTATAGGTGGTAGAGAAGGTTTCTTGTAATTATTGAAGGAAACCAGTTTTGTCTTGGCGGCATTGAACGTGACCATCCATTTTTGTCCCCATTCCACTACTGATTGGAGGTCATCCTCTAGTGTTTCTGCCATTACTTTAGATATATGTTCATTTGTTTTCCTGTCGTGCCTGCTATAGAGTGTGGTGTCATCAGCATATATACCCATCTCAGAGGCAATTTTGTCAGGGAGGTCATTTATGAATATCAGGAACAGCAGAGGTCCAAGGATAGACCCCTGGGGCACTCCCGCATTTATATCATATTGTTTAGATGTACGACCGTCGAGGACAACCTGGATTTTTCTCTTATCTAAGAAGGATTTAATTATGTTAAGTATTCTACCAGTGATACCGTATGATCTAATCTTCTTGAGGAGACCCTCATGTCATACCCTGTCAAAAGCCTTGGATATATCTAGAGCTACCGCTCTGCCCTCTCCCGCTTTGTCCAGTGAATGGTATATGCGTTCAGAGATTACAGTGAGGATGTCTTCTGTGGAACGGGCTTGTCTAAATCCATATTGTTGGTCGGTCAGAAGTTTAGCATCTGTAAGGTGCTGGACTAGAGCATGGTTAATTAAGGTCTCAAATATTTTGGCAAAAAGTGGGAGGAGGCTAATAGGGCGATAATTTAATGGGTCAGTTCTTTCGCCAGAATTCTTGAATACTGGTACCACAGAAGCAGTTTTCCAACAGCCCGGAAAGCAAGATTCATTAAGGTGTTTGTTGTAGAGTTTGGAGAGAACTGGAGCTACTTCGGCTGAGCACTTTTTTAATAGCACAGCTGGGATGAGGTCGGGTCCACATGCTTTTGAAGTGTCAAGGTTTTTTATGATAGCATGCACCTGAGCAGGGGTGATTATTAGATCGTCAAGCGTGGCGTCTGTCCGCATAGGAAATTGAGGTAGGGGGTGGTTTAGAGGGTCCAGTGTGGAGTTTGAGGCAAACCGACTGGCAAGCATGTTAGCCTTCTCGGTTGCTGAGCAAAGAACCTTGTGATTATTGGTTAGTGGGGGAATTCTTGATTGCCCATTATTTACTACACTGTTGTAGATTTTCCAGAAGTCACGAGTTCCTAGTTTTTGTGCTTCGATGCGTTTTTTAGTGGTTTCCGTAAATTCCCTCTTAGCTGTCGCTATTTCTTTCTTAACGTTACTTCTAGCTTCTATGTACTTCTGTCTGTTTGAACTGGACTTATGTCGGTTAAACCTGCGGAATGCATGCTGCCTTTGGGCAATGGCAGTTGTGCAAGTCGAAGTAAACTATTGGGGAGAGTGGGGCTTGCTATAGAATTTCCGCATGGGAACATGCGCTTCGATTGCAGTTTTGAACCATTCAGTGGTCTCGGTTGCACACTGTTCAGCAGGAAGAGAAAAAAATATTTCCCCATGGGGCGTCTCTGATAAGATCTCTGATGGCTTCCCAGTCAGCCTTTTTATAATATCTCGTTGTTTTGAGCACTGGCTCTTCAGGTTTGGGTCTAGAGTTTAGGGCGATTTCAACCATTATCACTGCATGATCAGCGTTCCCAAGTGGGCTGTCGGCTTTCGTTACACAGTCATCAGGAACTGTGGTCAAAAACAGATCTAATAGTGATGCGTGTTGTTCTTCTTGATCAGGGAAGCGGGTTGGAAAAGTAACAATTTGCGATAGGGAGTGAGATACAGAGAAGCTATGAGTTGCGCTGCCTGCTGCATCTGTGTAAGTAGAGAATCCAAGCCAGTTTTTGTGATGAACATTAAAGTCACCAAATACATGTATTTGGGCGCTAGTGTCGAAGGAGAGTGCTGTGTCTATGCTGTCAGATACTTTGTTTATTATGGTGCAGTCTTGGGTCGAGGGAGAGCGGTAGAGAAAGTAAAAGTAGCTAATGTTGTGTTGCATGATTAGTCTAAAGCACATAAAGGCTTGATCATCTGTTTCTAGGTTTGTTTCTCTAGTCAAGGGAAGGGTATTACGAATGTAAACTCCAAGTCCGTGCATATGTCTGTCAGAGTCCTTACGGCAGAGTAGGAGATATCCAGGCATGTTAAAGTAGTTAGAGGGGATGGAGGAGTGTAGGTTAGTCTCACTTAGTGCTAAGATATCCGGGGTATTTGTTAGGAGAAATGCTTCAACATCAGCTAAATTAGTTCTAAGCCCACGGATATTTGTGAATGCAAGCCTCAAGGGAGGAGGCAAGTTGGTTGGATTTGATTTGTTTGCATATCACATTTAATTAAATCTATTTAAATAATTAGCTCGATGATATTACTTATTCGACATAATAGCTTTGTTATAACTGTACTAATTAAAAAAGATTTAATTATTTAGTTTATTTGAATTTCCATGTATATTTGATTTAACTTATTTTATCTGAAATCCGAAATCGTTTAATTTTCAAACCAAAAACCAAAGGGGAAATAACTGATAATTTAATTGAAAAATTGTTCTAAACGTTATGAAATATTTTCTGTAATAGATTTGTTTTCATTTCGAAACATTCTTCTAAGCTGAATTATTATTTTTATTTTTAATTCGGAGGAATTTTTTGTTTTCGCTTATTCTTAATTTTTAATTAACATTTTTTATATGTTAGAGAAAAAGGTAAATATGAAGAATCACTCCACCCTCGAAAATTCCTTTAAAATTACCAATTTTATAAGTTTTCGGGGGCGCTGAATATGAAAATAGCGTTTTAAATTACGGCAAACGAGTAGTTTCCAAGATATGAAAAATAATGTTAGTTTCAAAAAGTGGGGGATCACTTTTCTATAATAATTTAACGTAAAGTGAGCACCTAATTTGTGGCCACCATTTTTTTTTTTGGGGGGGGGGGGCTTTCTTTCCACCATCAAAAAATCTTTTAAAATTACCACTAACGTTAAAAATTCCAGGAAACAAGTAGTTTATAGGATATGAAGAAATGCATCCACTCACTTGCCGTAATTTTAAACGTTATTTATAATAATTACAAAGTAGGTGCTCATTTTACGTTAAATTATAATAGAAAAGTGATCCCCCACTTTTTTGAAACTAACGTTTTTTTATATCTTGGATACTACTCACTTGCCGTAATTTTAAACGTTATTTTCGTGTTCGAAAACTTATAAAAGTAGTAATTTTAAAGGAATTTTCGAGGGTGGAGTGATTCTTCATATTTACCGAGAAAAATAATTAAAACTAATGTCCTCATTTACTTGCATCCTCATGAGGGAAGAGTTAGTCAGACACAGGGCCAATTTTCCATGTGAGCAAAATCCATCATTCTTTTTTTTGTTTATGAAATTTAATCGGTGTTGCCCAGGATTTATTGTAATAATTATACCATAGCAAGTGTGTTTAATTGCCTGCGAAACAGATTTTCTTTATAATTTATTTAATATCTTAAATTAAAAATAGTCAATTTTTATGATGTGACCCAGTGTCGTTGAACCCCTAAAAAAAATAAAGACCTGCTTTTTGGAGGCCTATCACGTTTAAGCAGTCTTTATAAATAATATGAAAGAAGAAATTTTGAAAAACAAATGTTATGTAGTGGTCTTATTAGAAATGGCGTATATTATATATTTGTTGAGTATTCGTATTAGAGGAGGGATATATCGGGTATATATAAAGAGAGACAGGGAAATTTTAATACAGACGGATGAGGGAGAGATATATAAGAGATACATTTATACTTTTTTACAGCATGTGAATCTTATAACGTATCTTTTCTTAAGACATATATTTTAGAGAGGAGAATTATCAGTTCTTTTATCATAGGAGGAATAGTTATTGCATTAGATAACTGATGGAGACACATTTCTTAAAGAAGGAGTTTATACACAAAGTTCATTATACAGATGTGTGGACACAAGTTCATATAAATGATTCACAATAACTTTGTTTGTAGAATGATAAGACAAGACGGCAGTTATAAAATGATGACGTCCTTTATTTTTTCGACCGGTCAATGATTTCGCATCAAGGAATTCAAAGTCCTATATGATTTCAACTTCTCACCTTTCGCCCCCAAAGGTGGGTTCCTTCTGACCAATGTCAGCTCTGTCTGTCCGACTCTGTCCGACCTTCTTTCGACTCTATCCTGACTCTATCTGTTTATCTCACTAAAACTCCCAATTATATTGAGAACTCATCTCTTAGCCATGACGTCATTGCATCTGGACTCACGTGCCTGTTCACAAATATTTCCAACAAGAATTTTCTAACCTATTTTTTCGACTAACCTATTTTTCAATATGTTTAACATTTTCTATTGTTCGTTTCAAATTGCTTATTTTAATTTCATTTTCATAAACAGAATTGAATGATCAAATTCCTTTTCACAATAACAATTCTAAACAACGAATTCCTTTTCAACAAACATATCTGCTATTTATTTGAAACTTTCCTGAATCTTAATTTAAAACCTAGTTTTCCAGGTTCGAATTCTCGGACTATTCTATCTCATTTTTACCTACTTACAAGAACAGGGGACCTGTTCTCGTGACACAAAAAAATAACATTTTAGCGTGGAGGATAACTTTTCTATATAAATTTAACAAAAATGAGCACCCACTTTTTGGCCACAAAGCGTTAAACCAGTCATGTCATCTCTAGCATTTTTTCAAGTTTGCCGATCGAAGAGGGGGCAGCGAAACATGACAAATACAATATTTTTTTTTTTTTTGTGTTAGTGGTGGGGGGGAGGCGGGAATTACATTTGAAACATAAAATAACGATAAATTTAATTAATTTTTATGAGACCAAACAGAACGAACCCCAAAATATGACAAATTCATTTTTTAGGGGGGGGGGAGGATTACATTAGAAATATAAAATGAAAACTTTAATTTAATTGTTTTTGGAATTAATTTTTGGTAGATCTTTTTTTTTTGTCTTTTTTTTGCGATCGCACGGGCATTCGCTGTTATTTTTATTGAAACAAAAGTTGTAATGATTTATTTTTAATTAATTTTTTTTTTTTTTTGGGGGGGGGGAGGGTTTTCCAGTGCTCAATATCCGGAGAATAGTTTCTTCTTTTGTAGCCCTTCTACTGAAATATCTGGTGGAGAGGGTATCACATACTTCTTTTTTTGGGCGATTACATTTCAATGTTTTCATCCGTTCTTTTATTTCTGTTGTGTGGGTATCTACGTTGCCCATGATGAAAATGATTAGTATACACATATTATTAATATAGCATTAATATACTAGCATGGGTACCCAGCGTTGCCTGGGTTGACATGAAGTTCCGTTTGAAACACCTATATATATATATATATATATATATATATATATATATATATATATATATATATATATATATACACACACAAAATACTCGGTGCTGGGCTTGTATCCACCCTGAATCCTGGCAAAAGCATGCGTAAGATTTCCACGCTCAAATTTAGTTATTAATATGGTTTATTTCCCTTTGCCCCGTTCGTTTTCGTTTATTTTATATTCTCATTTTATATTTTTACATGTATGTAAGCATAGCAAAATACCGTTTAATCTCATCGACATACATTTGAAGAAACCTTAAAAGAAATTATACCGTCGTGTTTTTTGGGGAGGTGGTGGGTCGGCTGTTTGGAAAACGGCGGTCAATAGAAAGGCAAATGGAGACGAAACGAAAAAATCATTAGGAGATAAAAGCAATCTTTTCTTTATTTTTTATACCAATCGGTGCGCAGGGGTAAAACGGTGAGATGATGTCTACCTGCAAAGCAACGTCACACGCTCGATCTTCCAGCCCGCTTTCGGTCTTATTTTGGGTGTGTGGAATAAGCCCCTCCGCCCCCCCCCGCCCCCATAAAAAAAGTAGAAAAGAAAAAAAAAAGAGACGAACAAAGAAAAAAAAAAGATGATTAACAGAAGGAAAGGAAAAGAAAAAAAAATCATACACTGACATTTAATTAAAGAATTTAAAGGGATACTTTTATTGATCAACGGTGTTTGGAAGTACATAGTGGCTGATGTATTTTAAGAGAAGGGGGCGAAGTAGTAAAGATGGCTGAAGAAGAAGCAGCAAAAAAGAGGTGAAAGAAGAAAATAAAATTGATGTTAATACCACTACATTGATTTTATTTATTCTGTGGTGGGGTAGGGCTAGTTATAGTATTTTCTTTATATATTTACACAGGTAATCCCATTTACCCAGGTAATCCCATTTACCCAGGTAATCCCATTTACCCAGGTAATCTCAACTCCCTCGAGTTCGTTTTAATACGCCCCATTACTTTTTCAAGTTGTATTTGACCCCTAGTGCCATTGTATTTCAACTTACCCGTGGTTGGTCAATCTCACTTTCTATGCGCGTTGGTTTCTAGGATTAAACAAATATTTCAGTTGTTTTCATCAGTAAGATTTTTATAATGCCAGTCACCCCCTTTGATTCCAATTTCTTTTTTGATTTCTAGCTTTTTTCCGGACTGTTCTTAGCCCTTTTACTATTATTGGTATAATGGTAGTCGTGTATAGCATAGTCACGTTGACACACGGGTTCCCGTTAGATTACTAAAGTTAAGCGAGTTTGAGCCTGGTCTGTATCATTTTTTTCTTCAGGTGTCCTTTTCGTAGCCATGCCATCTGTTCTAGTTAGTCTTATAATTCTTTCATACAGCTTCGTTTCTGATTTTTTGAGATGAGGATTGGTTATTCGTATTATTTGAATTCTTCGAAACATTGTTCTTATCTTGAATGTTATTTCCACAACTCCGAGCTTGTTCAGGTGTATCTTTCTGTCGAACGCGGAAATCTTTCTGTCGAATTCGGGAATCTTTCTGCATGGAATTTCTACTATTGGTACTTTTTATTTAATCCACAGGCGTAGCATGCCCTTTCTCTTTCAGCCGTGACTGGGTAAACATCATAAGTAATTCGCAATTTTATTTTTAGTGTTAATTTAATTCAACTTAGTTCGACAAGATACACCCGAAGAAACATTGTGAAAATGACATTTAAAATATGCACAGTAGTCCGAATAATTCAAATAATTCCATGCAGTTGTTTATTTTCCCACTCTGCTTTCCTCGCCATTTTTTTCCAATTTCAAAGATCTTTGCATTGTGGATTTTGGCTGTACTTTTTTTTTTTTTTTAGCTTTTCTTCATAATTGTATGAAATGTATTTTTCGAGTTCCTTTGGCGCATCATTCACACAATCTTTTATACTTATCAGTCTCTTCACATTCTTTCCTTTTTCTTTTTTAGTGATCCAGTATGCAAGTTTGATATGCACCATAAAGCCGCTCTTAACATTCCATAAGAAGACCATTTAAAATGCTATAAGGCAAACGAGTTATTATATTACTGCGATGTTAATAAATAAATAGGTTAATATGTATGAAATAAAACTGTTTACTTGAAATAGGTAGCGCGGTGTGGACATTACTTTTTACCACTTTTGTACATAAGCAACTGGAGCCGTTTAGGACATAGGCTAAAACTGACTCTATTCTAAAAGTCTTCCTAGCCAGAGTGAGTATTTTTCAAAAGATACTGAACTTTTAGCGAAAAGTTCATAATACAAGGTGAGAAAAGAAAGAAATCGCTACTCAAAATCAAATATCGATTTGTCAGATGCAATACTATAGAGGTCTAAAATCGATAATCCAACTGAATTCGCTTATAGTGAAATTAACTACAACAGCCAGCGTTATTAACCATCACGTTTAATTTAATTTGTAGTTAGAAGTATATACACATATGAACTCCTTATTATAGTTTAACGTCATATGAGGACGAGAAGACATGATGTGTGACTGTGATGTCACAATGGAGCATATGAGATGATTCATCGCTCTCTTCTCCTCACTTAGGTGGTTTGCTTCAACGGGACAAGCCGTGTAGAGTTGCTCCTAACCAAGCAACCTCACCTGATAATAAGTGTTGTATACCGACTAATGAACAATTGTTTCAAAAAGATAAGATTCAAGCCAGACTATGTGTCACACAATTAAAGATGTCGAGCGGATAGGCGAGTGATCATCAAAAGATGAACAAAATAAAAAAATAATAAAAAAATTATAAGGAAATTGAAAATCAACAGAAAATAATAAAAAATAATAAGCATATTGAAAATCAACAGAAAATAATAAAAACTAATAAGGATATTGATAATCAACAGAAAATAAAACAAATAATACTGATATTGATAATCAACAGAAAATAATAAACAATAATAAGGATATTGATAAGAAAAGGATATAATAAAAAATAATAAGGATATTGATAATCAACAGAAAATAATTAAAAGATAATAAGGATATTGATAATCAACAGAAAAAAATAAAAAATTATAAGGATATTGATAATCGACAGAAAAAAATAATAAGGATATCGATAATCACCAGAAAATAATAAAAAATAATAAGAATATTGATATTCAACAGAAAAGAATAAAAACTAATAAGGATATTGATAATCAACAGAAAAAAAATAAAAAGGATATTGAAAATCAACAGAAAATAATAAAAAAATAATAAGGATATTGATAATCAACAGAAAATAATAAAAAATAATAAGGATATTGATAATCAACAGGAAATAATAAAAAATAATAAGGATATTGATATTCAATAGAAAATAATTAAAAAATAATAAGGATATTGATAATCAACAGAAAATAATAAAAAATAACAGGGATATTGATAATGAACAGGAAATAATAAAAAATAATAAGGATATTGATATTCAATAGAAAATAATAAAAACTAAAAAGGATATTGATAATCAATAAAAACTAATAAAAACTAATAAGGATATTGATAATCAACAGAAAAAAATAAAAAAATAATAAGGATATTGATAATCAACAGAAAAAAATAAAAAATAAAAAGGATATTGATAATAAACAGAAAATAACAAAAAAATAATAAGGATATCGATAATCAACAGAAAAAAATAAAAAACATTAAGGATATTGATAATCAACAGAAATTAATAAAAAAACATTAAGGATATTGATAATCAACAGAAAAACAAAATAATAAGGATATTGATAATCAACAGAAAACAACAAAAAAATAATAAGGATATCGATAATCAACAGAAAATAATAAAAAACATTAAGGATATTGAAAATCAACAGAAAAAATAAAAAATAACAAGGATATTGATAATCAACAGGATATACTAAAAATAATAAGGATATTGATAATCAACAGAAAATAATAAAAAACATTAAGGATATTGATAATCAACAGAAAATAAAAAATAATAAGGATATTGATAATCAACAGAAAATAATAAAAAATAATAAGGATATCGATAATCAACTAAAAATAATAAAAAATATTAAGGATATCGATAATCAACAGAAAATAAAAAAAAATAATAAGGATATTGATAATCAACAGAAAATAAAAAAAAACATTAAGGATATTGACAATACACAGGATATAATAAAAAATAATAAGGATATTGATAATCAACAGAAAAAAATAAAAACTAACAACGATATTGATAATCAACAGAAAATAACCAAAAAAATAAGGATATTGAAATTTAACTGCAAATAATAAAAAATAATAAGGACATTGATAATCAACAGAAAAAAAAATAATAAGGATATCGATATTCAACAGAAAATAATAACAAATAATAAGAATATTGATAATCAACAGAAAATAATAATAAAAAAATAATATTGATAATCAATAGAAAATAAAAAAAACTAATAAAGATATTCATAATCAACAGAAAATAATGAAAAAATAATAAGGATATTGATAATCAACAGAAAAAAATGAAAAATAAAAAGGATATTGATAATCAACAGAAAATAACAAAAAATAATAAGGATATCGATAATCAACAGAAAATAATAAAAAATAATAAGGATATTGATAATCAACAGAAAATAACAAAAAATAATAAGGATAATGATAATCAACAGCAACTAATAAAAAATAATAAGGATATTGATAATCAACAGAAAATAACAAAAAAATAATAAATATATTGATAATAAACAGAAAATAAAACAAAAATTAGGATATTGATAATCAACAGAAAATAAAAAAAATTATAATGATATTTATAATCAACAGAAAATAATACACAATAATAAGGATATTGATAATCAACAGAAAAAAAAACAATAATAAGGATATCGATAATCAACAGAAAATAATAAAAAATAATAAGGATATCGAAAATCAACAGAAAATAATAAAAAATAATAAAGATATTAATCAACAGAAAATAATCAAAACTAATAAGGATATTGATACTCAACAGAAAAAAAATAATAAGGATATCGATAATCAACAGAAAATAACAAATAATAATAATGATATTGAAAATCAACAGAAAATAATAAAAAATAATAAGGATATTGATAATCAACAGAAAATAATACAATTAATAAGGATATCGAAAATCAACTGAAAATAATAAAAAATAATAAGGATATTGATAATCAACAGAAAATAACAAGAAAATAATAATGATATTGAAAATAAACAGAAAATAATAAAAAATACTAAGGATATTGATATTCAACAGAAAATAATAAAAAATAATAAGGATATTGATAATCAACAGAAAATAATAAAAACTAATAAGGATATTGATAATCAACAGAAAAAAAATAATAAGGATATTGATAATCAACAGATAATAACAAAAAAATAATAATGATATTGATAATCAACAGAAAATAATAAAAAATAATAAGGATATTGATAATCAACAGAAAATAACAAAAAAATAATGATATTGATAATCAACAGAAAAAAATAAAAAATAATAAGGATATTGATAATCAACAGAAAAACATAAAAAATAATAAGGATATTGATAATCAACAGAAAATAATAAAAAATAATCATGATATTGATAATCAACAGAAAATAACAAAATAATAAGGATATTGATAATCAACAGAAAATAATAACAAATAATAAGGATATGACTAATAAACAGAAAATAATAAAAAATAATAAGGATATTGCTAATAAACAGAAAATAATAAAAAATCATAAGGATATTGATAATAAACAGAAAATAACAAAAAACATAATAAGGATATTGATAATCAACAGAAAATAACAAAAACATAATAAGGATATTGATAATCAACAGAAAATAATAAAAACTAATAAGAGTATTGATAATCCACAGAAAATTACGAAAAAATAATAAGGATATTGATAATCAACAGAAAATAAAAACAATAATACTGGTATTGATAATCAACAGAAACTAATAAAAAATAATAAGGATATTGATAATAAAAAGGATATAATAAAAATAATAAGGATATTGATAATCAACAGAAAATAAAAAATAATAAGGATATTGATAATCAACAGAAAATAATAAAAAACATTAAGGATATTGATAATCAACAGAAAATAATAAAAAATAATAATGATATTGATAATCAACAGAAAAAAATAAAAATTAATAAGGATATTGATAATCAGTAGAATATAGTAAAAATAATAAGGATATTGATAATCAACAGAAAATAATAAAAAATTATAAGGATATTGATAATCAGTAGAAAATAGTAAAAATAATAAGGATATCGATAATCAACAGAAAATAATAAAAAATAATAAGGATATTGATAATCAGTAGAAAATATAAAAATAATAAGGATATCGATAATCAGCAGCAACTAATAAAAAATAATAAGGATATTGATAATCAACAGAAAATAAAAAAATAATAAGGATATCGATAATCAACAGAAAATAACGAAAAAATAATAATATTTATAATCAACAGAAAATAATAAAAAATAATAAGGATATTGATAATCAACAGAAAATAATACCCAATTATAAGGATATTAATAATCAACAGTAAATAAAAAAAATAATAATGATATTGATAATCAACAGAAAATAAAAAAAACTAATAAGGATATTGATAATCAACAGGAAATAAAAATAATAAGGATATTGATAATCAACAGAAAATAACAAAAAAATAATAAGGATATTGATAATCAACAGAAAATAATAAAAAATATTAAGGATATTGATAATCAACAGAAAATAATAAACAATAATAATGATATTGATGATCAACAGAAAAAAATAAAAAATAATAAGGATATTGATAATCAACAGAAAATAATAAAAAATAATAAGGATATTGATAATCAACAGAAAATAATAAAAAAATAATCATGTTGATAATCAACAAAAAATAATAAAAAAATTATAAGGATATCGATAATCAACAGACAATAATAAAAAATATTAAGGATATTGATAATCAACAGAAAATAATAAAAAATAATAAGGATATTGAAAATCAACAAAAAATAAAAAAAATAATAAGGATATCGATAATAAACAGAAAATAAAAAAATAATAAGGATATTGATAATCAACGGAAATTTATAAAAAATAATAAGGATATTGATAATCAACAGAAAATGATGAAATAATAATAATGATATTTATAATCAACGGAAAATAATGAAAAATAATAAGGATATTGATAATCAACAGAAATTAATAGAAACTAATAAGTATATTGATAATATCACAGAAAATAACAATAAAATAATAAGGATATTGAAAATCAAGAGAAAATAATAAAAAATAATAAGGATATTGATAATCAACAGAAAATAATAAAAACTAATAAGAATATTGATAATCAACAGAAAATTGCAAAAAAAATAATAAGGATATTGATAATCCACAGAAAAAAAAATAATAAGGATATTGATAATCAACAGAAAATAATAAAAAATAATAAGGATATTGATAATCAACAGAAAATAACAAAAAATAATAAGGATATTGATAATAAACAGAAAATAATAAAAAATAATAAGGATATTGATAATCAACAGAAAATAATAAAAAATAATAAGGATATTGATAATCCACAGAAAATAACAAAAAATAATAAGGATATTGATAATCAACAGAAAATAATAAAAAATAATAAGGATGTCGATAATCAACAGAAAATAATAAAAAATAATAAGGATATTGATAATCAACAGAAAATAACAAAACATAATAAGGATATTGATAATCAACAGAAAAAAATAAAAAATAATAAGGATATTGATAATCCACAGAAAATAACAAAAAATAATAAGGATATTGATAATCAACAGAAAATAATAAAAAATAATAAGGATATTGATAATCAACAGAAAATAACAAAAATAATAATGGTATTGATAATCAACAGAAAATAACAAAAAAAAAATAAGGATATTGATAAGCAACAGAAAATACAAAAAAAATAAGGATATTGATAATCAGTAGAAAATAACAAAAATAATAAGGATATTGATAATCAACAGAAAATAATAAAAAAATAATAAGGTATTGATAATCAACAGAAAACATTATAAAATAATAAGGATATTGAAAATCAACTGAAAATAATACACAATAATAAGGATATTGATAATCAACAGAAAATAATAAAAAACATTAACGGTATTGATAATCAACAGAAAATAATAAAAAATAATAAGGATATTGATAATCAACAGAAAATACAAAAAAAAATAAGGATATTGATAATCAACAGAAAATTATTAAAAATAATAAGGATATTGATAATCAACAGAAAATAATAAAAAATAATAAGGATATTGATAATAAACAGAAAATAATAAAAAATAATAAGGATATTGATAATCAACAGAAAATAATAAAAAATAATAAGGATATTGATAATCAACAGAAAATAATAAAAAATAATAAGGATATTGATAATCAACAGAAAATAACAAAAAAATAATAAAGATATTGATAATCAACAGCAACTAATAAAAAATAATAAGGATATTGATAATCAACAGCAAATAACAAAAAATAATAAGGATATTGATAATAAACAGAAAATAATAAAAAATAATAAGGATATTGATAATTAACAGAAAATAATAAAAAATGAGAAGGATATTGATAGTCAGTATAAAATAGTAAAAATTATAAGGATATTGATAATCAACAGCAACTAAAAAAATAATAAGGCTATTGATAATCAACAGAAAATAATAAAAAAATAATAAGGATATTGATAATCAACAGAAAATAATAAAAAATGATAAGGATATTGATAATCAACAGAAAATAACAAAAAAATAATAAGGATATTGATAATCAACAGAAAATAATAAAAAATAATAAGGATATTGATAATCAACAGAAATAAACAAAAAATAATAAGGATATTGATAATCAACAGAAACTAAAACAAATAATAAGGCTATTGATAATCAACAGAAAATAATAAAAAATAATAAGGATATTGATAATCAACAGAAAATAATAAAAAATAATAAGGATATTGATAATCAACAACAACTAAAAAAATAATAAAGCTATTGATAATCAACAGAACATAATAAAAAATAATAAGGATATTGATAATCAACAGAAAATAAAAAAATAATAAGGATATTGATAATCAACAGAAAATAACAAGAAAATAATAAGGATATTGATAATCAACAGAAAATAATAAAAAATAATAAGGATATTGATAATCAACAGAAAATAACAAAAACTAATAAGGATATGTATAATCAACAGAAAATAACAAAAAAAAATTAGGATATTGATAATCAACAGAAAATAATAAAACAATAATAAGGATATTGATAATCAACAGAAAATAATAAAAAATAATAAGGATATTGATAATCAACAGAAAATAATAAAAAATAATATGTATATTGATAATCAACAGAAAATAACAGAAAAAATAATAAGGGTATTGATAATCAACAGAAAATAATAAAAAAAATAAGGATATTGATAATCAACAGAAAATAACAAAAAAATAATAAGGATATTGATAATCAACAGAAAATAATAAAAAATAATAAGGATATTGATAATCAACAGAAAAAAATAAAAAATAATAAGGATATTGATAATCATCAGAAAATAACAAAACATAATAAGGATATTGATAATCAACAGAAAATAATAAAAAATAATAAGGATATTGATAATCAGCAGAAAATAACAAAAAAAATAATAAGGATATTGATAATCAACAGAAACTAAAACAAATAATAAGGCTATTGATAATCAACAGAAAATAATAAAAAATAATAAGGATATTGATAATCAACAGAAAAAAATAATAAGGATATTGATAATCAACAGAAAATAACAAGAAAATAATAAGGATATTGATAATCAACAGAAAATAATAAAAAATAATAAGGATATTGATAATCAACAGAAAATAACAAAAACTAATAAGGATATTGATAATAAACAGAAAAAAAAATAATGATATTGATAATCAACAGAAAATAACAAAACAATAATTAGGATATTGATAATCAACAGTAAATAATAAAAAATAACAAGGATATTGATAATCAACAGAATATAATAAAAAATAATAAGGATATTGATAATCAACAGAAAATAACAGAAAAAATAATAAGGATATTGATAATAAACAGAAAATAATAAAAAATAATAAGGATATTGATAATCAACAGAAAATAACAAAAAATAATAAGGATATTGATATTCAACAGAGAATAATAAAAAATAATAAGGATATTGATAATAAACAGAAAATAACAAAAAATAATAATGATATTGATAATAAACAGAAAATAACAAAAAAAAAATAATAAGGATATTGATAATCAACAGAAAATAATAAAAATAATTAGGATATTGATAATCAACAGAAAATAATAAAAAATAATAAGGATATTGATAATCAGTAGAAAATAATAAAAATAATAAGGATATTGATAATCAACAGAAAATAACGAAAAAATAAAAAGGATATTGAAAATCAACAGGAAAAAATAATAAGGATATTAAAAATCAACAGAAAATAACAAAAAAAAAATAAGGATATTGATAATCAACAGAAAATAATAAAAAATAATAATGATATTGATGATCAACAGAAAATAATAAAAAATAATAATGATATTGATAATCAACAGAAAAAATTAAAAATAATAAGGATATTGATAATCAACAGAAAATAAAAAAATAATGATTATATTGATAATCAACAGAAAATAAAAAAATAATAAGGATATTGATAATCAACAGAAAATAATAATAAAATATTAATATGTATAATCAACAGAAAATAATAAAAAAATAATAATGATATTGATAATCAACAGAAAAAAATAAAAATTAATAAGGATATTGATAATCAGTAGAAAATAGTAAAAATAATAAGGATATTGATAATCAACAGAAAATAATAAAAAATAATAAGGATATTGATAATCAGTAGAAAATAGTAAAAATAATATAGATATCGATAATCAACAGAAAATAATAAAAAATAATAAGGATATTGATAATCAGTAGAAAATAGTAAAAATAATAAGGATATCGATAATCAACAGCAACTAATAAAAAATAATAAGGATATTAATAATCAACAGAAAATAAAAAAAATAATAAGGATATTGATAATCAACAGAAAATAATAAAAAAATAATAATATTTGTAATCAACAGAAAATAATAAAAAAAATAATAAGGATATCGATAATCAACAGAAAATAATAAAAAATATTAAGGATATTGATAATCAACAGAAAATAATAAAAAATAATAAGGATATTGAAAATCAACAAAAAATAAAAAAAATAATAAGGATATCGACAACAACAGAAAATAAAAAAAATAATAAGGATATTGATAAACAACAGTAACTAATAAAAAATAATAAGGATATTGATAATCAACAGAAAATAATAAAATAATAATAATGATATTGATAATCAACAGAAAATAATAAAAAACATTAAGGATATTGATAATCAGTAGACAATAATAGAAAATAATAATGATATTGATAATCAACAGAAACTAATAAAAAATAGTAATGATATTGATAATCAACAGAAAATAATAAAAAAATAATGAGGATATTGATAATCAACAGGATATAATACAAAATAATAAGGATATATATAATCAACAGAAAATAATGAAAAATAATATGGATATTGATAATCAACAGAAAATAACAGAAAATAATAAGTATATTGATAATCAACAGAAAAAAACAAAAAAATAATAAGGATATTGATAATCAACAGAAAATAATAAAAAATAATAAGGATATTGATAATCAACAGAAAATAACAAAAAAAAAATGAGGATATTGATAATCAACAGGATATAATAAAAAATAATAAGGATATATATAATAAACAGAAAATAATGAAAAATAATATGGATATTGATAATCAACAGAAAATAATAGAAAATAATAAGTATATTGATAATCAACAGAAAATAACAAAAAAATAATAAGGATATTGATAATCAACAGAAAATAATGAAAAATAATATGGATATTGATAATCAACAGAAATCAATAAAAAATAATAAGGATATCGATAATCAACAGAAAATAATAAAAAATAATAAGGATATTGATAATCAACAGAAAATAACAAAAAATAATAAGGATATTGATAATCAACAGAAAATATTAAAAAATAATAAGGATATTGATAATCAACAGAAAATAATAAAAAATAATAAGGATATGGATAATCAACAGAAAATAATAAAAAATAATAAGGATATTGATAATCAACAGAAAATAACAAAAACTAATAAGGATATTGAAAATCAACAGAAAATAATAAAAATAAAGGATATTGATAATCAACAGAAAAAAAATAAGGATATTGATAATCAACAGCAACTAAAAAAAAATAATAAGGATATTGATAATCAACAGAAAAAAACAAAAAATAATAATGATATTGATAATCAACAGAAAATAAAAAAATAATAATGATATTGATAATCAACAGAAAAAAAATAATAAGGATATTGATAATCAACAGAAAATAATAAAAAAATAATAATGATATTAATAATCAACAGAAAATAATAAAAAATAATAAGGATATTGACATTCAGTAGAAAATAGTAAAAATTATAAGGACATTGATAATCAACAGAAAATAATAAAAAATAATAAGAATATTGATAATCAACAGAAAATAAAAAAATAATAAGGATATTGATAATCAACAGAAAATAATAAAAAATAATAAGAATATTGATAATCAGTAGAAAATAGCAAAAATAATAAGGATATTGAAAATCAACAGAAAATAATAAAAAATAATAAGGACATTGATAATCAACAAAAAATAAAAAAATAATAAGGATATTGATAATCAACAGAAAATAATAAAAAATAATAAGGATATTCATAATCAGTAGAAAATAGTAAAAATAATAAGGATATCGATAATCAACAGAAAATAATAAAAAATAATAAGGATATTGATAAGCAGTAGAAAATAGAAAACATAATAAGGATATTGATAATCAACAGCAACTAATAAAAAATAATAAGGATATTGATAATCAACAGAAAATAAAAAAAAATTGTAAGGATATTGATAATCAACAGAACATAATAAACAAATAATAATATTTTAATCAACAGAAAATAATAAAAAACATGAAGGATATTGATAATCAATAGAAAATAATAAGAAATATTAATGATATTGATTATCAACAGAAACTAATAAAAAACAATAAGGATATTGATAATCAACAGAAACTAATAAAAATAGTAATGATATTGATAATCAACAGAAAATAATAAAAAAATAATAAGGTATTGATAATCAACAGAAAACATTATAAAATAATAAGGATATTGAAAATCAACTGAAAATAATAAACAATAATAAGGATATTGATAATCAACAGAAAATAATAAAAAAATAAGGATATTGATAATCAACAGAACAGAAAAAAAATAATAAGGATATTGATAATAAACAGAAAATAATAAAAAATAATAAGGATATTGATAATCAACAGAAAATAATAAAAAATAATAAGGATATTCATAATCAGTAGAAAATAGTAAAAATAATAAGGATATCGATAATCAACAGAAAATAATAAAAAATAATAAGTATATTGATAAGCAGTAGAAAATAGACAAAATAATAAGGATATTGATAATCAATAGAAAATAATAAAAAATAATATGGATATTGATAATCAACAGAAAATAACAAAAAAATAATAAAGATATTGATAATCAACAGCAAATAATAAAAAATAATAAGGATATTGATAATCAACAGAAAATAACAAAAAATAATAAGGATATTGATAATCAACAGAAAATAATAAAAACTAATAAGGATATTGATAATCAACAGAAAATAATAAAAAATGATAAGGATATTGATACTCAGTAGAAAATAGTAAAAATAATAAGGATATTGATAATCAACAGAAAATAATAAAAAATAATAAGGATATTGATAATAAACAGAAAATTACAAACAAATAATAAGGATATTGATAATCAACTGAAAATCATAAAAAATAATAAGGATATTGATAATCAACAGAAAATAACAAAAAATAATAAGGATATTGATAATCAACAGAAAATAACAAAAAATAATAAGGATATTGATAATCAACAGAAACTAAAACAAATAATAAGGCTATTGATAATCAACAGAAAATAATAAATAATAATAAGGATATTGATAATCAACAGAAAACATTAAAAAATAATAAGGATATTGATAATCAACAGCAACTAACAAAAATTACAAGGCTATTGATAATCAACAGAAAATAACAAAAAATAATAATGATATGGATAATCAACAGAAAATAACAAAAAAATAATTAGGATATTGATAATCAACAGAAAATAATAAGAAATAATAAGGATATCGATAATCAACCGAAAATAATATAAAATAATAAGGATTTTGATAATCAACAGAAAAGTAAAAAAATAATAAGGATATTGATAATAAACAAAAAATAATAAAAAATAATAAGGATATTGATAATCAACAGAAAATAATAAAAAATAATATGGATATTGATAATCAACAGAAAATAAAAAAAAATAATATGGATATTGATAATCAACAGAAAAAAAAAAAAAAAAAAAAGGATATCGATAATCAACAGAAAATAATAAAAAATAATAAGGATATTGATAATCAACAGAAAATAACAAAAAATAATAAGGATATTGATAATCAACAGAAAATAATAAAAAATAATAAGGATATTGATAATCAACAGAAAATAATAAAAAATAATAAGGATATGGATAATCAACAGAAAATAATAAAAAATAATAAGGATATTGATAATCAACAGAAAATAACAAAAACTAATAAGGATATTGAAAATCAACAAAAATTAATAAAAATAAAGGATATTGATAATCAACAGAAAAAAAAACATAATAAGGATATTGATAATCAACAGAAAATAACAAGAAAATAATAAGGATATTGATAATCAACAGAAAATAATAAAAAATGATAAGGATATTGATAATCAACAGAAAATAACAAAAAAAATTAGGATATTGATAATCAACAGAAAATAACAAAAAAATAATAAGGATATTGATAATCAACAGAAAATAATAAAAAATAATAAGGATATTGATAATCAACAGAAAGTAATAAAAAATAATAAGGATATTGATAATCAAAAGAAAATAACAACAAAATAATAAGGATATTAGTAATCAACAGAAAATAATAAAAAATAATAAGGATATTGATAATCAACAGAAAAAAATAAAAAATAATAAGGATATTGATAATCAACAGAAAATAACAGAAAAAATAATAAGGATATTGATAATCAACAGAAAATAATAAAAAAAATAAGCATATTGATAATCAACAGAAAATAACAAAAAAATAATAAGGATATTGATAATCAACAGAAAATAATAAAAAATAAAAAGGATATTGATAATCAACAGAAAATAACAAAAAATAATAAGGATATTGATAATCAACAGAAAATAATAAAAAATAATAAGGATATTGATAATCAACAGAAAATAATAAAAAATAATAAGGATATTGATAATCAACAGAAAATAACAAAAAAAATAATAAGGATATTGATAATCAACAGAAAATAATAAAAAATAATTAGGATATTGATAATCAACAGAAAATAATAAAAAATTATAAGGATATTGATAATCAACAGAAAATAACAAAAAATAATAAGGATATTGATAATCAACAGAAAATAATAAAAAATAATAAGGATATTGATAATCAACAGAAACTAAAACAAATAATAAGGCTATTGATAATCAACAGAACATAATAAAAAATAATAAGGATATTGATAATCAACAGAAAAAAAAATAATAAGGATATTGATAATCAACAGAAAATAACAAAAACAAATAAGGATATTGATAATCAACAGAAAAAAAAATAATAATGATATTGATAATCAACAGAAAATAACAAAAAAATAATTAGGATATTGATAATAAACAGAAAATAATAAAAAATAATAAGGATATTGATAATCAACAGAATATAATAAAAAATAATAAGGATATTGATAATCAACAGAAAATAACAGAAAAAATAATAAGTATATTGATAATCAACAGATAATAATAAAAAATAATAAGGATATTGATAATCAACAGAAAATAACAAAAAATAATAATGATATTGATAATCAACAGAAAATAACAAAAAAAAATAATAAGGATATTGATAATCAACAGAAAATAATAAAAATAATTAGGATATTGATAATCAACAGAAAATAATAAAAAATAATAAGGATATTGATAATCAGTAGAAAATAATAAAAATAATAAGGATATTGATAATCAACAGAAAATAATAAAAAATAATAAGGATATTGATAATCAACAGAAAAAAAAATAATAAGGATATTGATAATCAACAGAAAATAACAAAAACAAATAAGGATATTGATAATCAACAGAAAAAAAAATAATAATGATATTGATAATCAACAGAAAATAACAAAAAAATAATTAGGATATTGATAATAAACAGAAAATAATAAAAAATAATAAGGATATTGATAATCAACAGAAAATAATAAAAAATAATAATGATATTGATAATCAACAAAAAATAATAAAAAAATAATAATGATATTGATAATCAACAGAAAATAAAAAAAATAATAAGGATATTGATAATCAACAGAAAATAATAAAAAAATAATAATATTTGTAATCAACAGAAACTAATAAAAAAATAATAAGGATATCGATAATCAACAGAAAATAATAAAAAATATTAAGGATATTGATAATCAACAGACAATAATAAAAAATAATAAGGATATTGAAAATCAACAAAAAATAAAAAAAAAATAATAAGGATATCGATAATCAACAGAAAATAAAAAAAATAATAAGGATATTGATAATCAACAGAAACTAATAAAAAATAATAAGGATATTGATAATCAACAGAAAATAATAAAAACATTAAGGATATTGATAATCAATAGAAAATAATAGAAAATAATAATGATATTGATAATCAACAGAAACTAATAAAAAATAGTAATGATATTGATAATCAACAGAAAATAATAAAAAAATACTAAGGATATTGATAATCAACAGAAAATAATAAAACATAATAAGGATATTGATAATCAACAGAAAATAACAAAAAAATAATGAGGATATTGATAATCAACAGGATATAATAAAAAATAATAAGGATATATATAATCAACAGAAAATAATGAAAAATAATATGGATATTGATAATCAACAGAAATAATAGAAAATAATAAGTATATTGATAATCAACAGAAAATAACAAAAAAATAATAAGGATATTGATAATCAACAGAAAATAATAAAAAATAATAAGGATATTGATAATCAACAGCAACTAAAAAAATAATAAAGCTATTGATAATCAACAGAAAATAATAAAAAATAATAAGGATATTGATAATCAACAGAAAATAATTAAAAAATAATAAGGATATTGATAATCAACAGAAAATAACAAGAAAATAATAAGGATATTGATAATCAACAGAAAATAATAAAAAATAATAAGGATATTGATAATCAACAGAAAAGAAGAAAAATAATAAGGATATTGATAATAAACAGAAAATAATAAAAAATAATAAGGATATTTATATTCAACAGAAAATAATAAAAAATAATAAAGATATTGATAATCAACAGAAAATAATAAAAACTAATAAGGATATTGATAATCAACAGAAAATAACAAAAAAATAATAAGGATATTGATAATCAACAGAAAATAATAAAAAATAATAAGGATATTGATAATCAACAGAAAATAATAAAAAATGATAAGGATATTGATAGTCAGTATAAAATAGTAAAAATAATAAGGATATTGATAATCAACAGCAACTAAAAAAATAATAAGGCTATTGATAATCAACAGAAAATAATAAAAAATAATAAGGATATTGATAATCAACAGAAAATAATAAAAAATAATAAGGATATTGAACATCAACAGAAAATAACAAAAAAATAATAAGGATATTGATAATCAACAGAAAATAATAACAAATAATAAGGATATTGATAATCAACAGAAAATAACAAAAAATAATAAGGATATTGATAATCAACAGAAACTAAAACAAATAATAAGGCGATTGATAAACAACAGAAAATAATAACAAATAATAAGGATATTGATAATCAACAGAAAATAATAAAAAATAATAAGGATATTGATAATCAACAGCAACTAAAAAAATAATAAAGCTATTGATAATCAACAGAAAATAATACAAAATAATAAGGATATTGATAATCAACAGAAAATAATTAAAAAATAATAAGGATATTGATAATCAACAGAACATAATATAAAATAATAAGGATATTGATAATCAACAGAAAATAACAAAAACTAATAAGGATATTGATAATCAACAGAAAATAACAAAAAAAAAATTAGGATATTGATAATCAACAGAAAATAACAAAAAAATAATAAGGATATTGATAATCAACAGAAAAAAATAAAAAATAATAAGGATATTGATAATCAACAGAAAGTAATAAAAAATAATAAGGATATTGATTATCAACAGAAAACAACAAAAAAATAATAAGGATATTAGTAATCAACAGAAAATAATAAAAAATAATAAGGATATTGATAATCAACAGAAAAAAATAAAAAATAATAAGGATATTGATAATCAACGTAAAATAAAAAAATAATAATAAGGATATTGATAATCAACAGAAAATAATAAAAAAAATAAGGATATTGATAATCAACAGAAAATAACAAAAAAATAATAAGGATATTGATAATCAACAGAAAAAAATAAAAAATAATAAGGATATTGATAATCAACAGAAAATAACAAAAAATAATAAGGATATTGATAATCAACAGAAAATAATAAAAAATAATAAGGATATTGATAATCAACAGAAAATAATAAAAAATAATAAGGATATTGATAATCAACAGAAAATAACAAAAAAAATAATAAGGATATTGATAATCAACAGAAAATAATAAAAAATAATAAGGATATTGATAATCAACAGAAAATAATAAAAAATAATAAGGATATTGATAATCAACAGAAAATAACAAAAAATAATAAGGATATTGATAATCAACAGAAAATAATAAAAAATAATAAGGATATTGATAATCAACAGAAACTAAAACAAATAAAAAGGCTATTGATAATCAACAGAAAATAATAAAAAATAATAAGGATATTGATAATCAACAGAAAAAAAAATAATAAGGATATTGATAATCAACAGAAAATAACAAGAAAATAATAAGGATATTGATAATCAACAGAAAATAATAAAAAATGATAAGGATATTGATAATCAACAGAAAATAACAAAAAAAATTAGGATATTGATAATCAACAGAAAATAACAAAAAAATAATAAGATATTGATAATCAACAGAAAATAATAAAAAATAATAAGGATATTGATAATCAACAGAAAGTAATAAAAAATAATATGGATATTGATAATCAACAGAAAATAACAAAAAAATAATATGGATATTGATAATCAACAGAAAATAATAAAAAAAAATAAGGATATCGATAATCAACAGAAAATAATAAAAAATAATAAGGATATTGATAATCAACAGAAAATAACAAAAAATAATAAGGATATTGATAATCAACAGAAAATAATAAAAAATAATAAGGATATTGATAATCAACAGAAAATAATAAAAAATAATAAGGATATGGATAATCAACAGAAAATAATAAAAAATAATAAGGATATTGATAATCAACAGAAAATAACAAGAAAATAATAAGGATATTGATAATCAACAGAACATAATATAAAATAATAAGGATATTGATAATCAACAGAAAAAAATAAGGATATTGATAATGAACAGCAACTAATAAAAAATAATAAGGATATTGATAATCAACAGAAAAAAACAAAAAATAATAATGATATTGATAATCAACAGAGAATAAAAAATAATAATGATATTGATAATCAACAGAAAAAAAATAATAAGGATATTGATAATCAACAGAAAATAATAAAAAAATAATAATGATATTGATAATCAACAGAAAATAATAAAAAATAATAAGGATATTAACATTCAGTAGAAAATAGTACAAATGATAAGGACATTGATAATCAACAGAAAATAATAAAAAATAATAAGAATATTGATAATCAACAGAAAATAAAAAAATAATAAGGATATTGATAATCAACAGAAAATAATAAAAAAAAAAGAATATTGATAATCAGTAGAAAATAGCAAAAATAATAAGGATATTGATAATCAACAGAAAATAATAAAAAATAATAAGGACATTGATAATCAAACAAAAAATAAAAAAATAATAAGGATAATGATAATCAACAGAAAATAATAAAAAACAATAAGGATATTCATAATCAGTAGAAAATAACAAAAACTAATAAGGATATTGATAATCAACAGAAAATAATAACAAAATAATCATGTTGATAATCAACAAAAAATAATAAAAAAATTATAAGGATATTGATAAGCAGTAGAAAATAGAAAAAATAATAAGGATATTGATAATCAACAGCAACTAATAAAAAAAAATAAGGATATTGATAATCAACAGAAAATAATAAAAAAAAATAAGGATATCGATAATCAACAGAAAATAATAAAAAATAATAAGGATATTGATAATCAACAGAAAATAACAAAAAATAATAAGGATATTGATAATCAACAGAAAATAATAAAAAATAATAAGGATATTGATAATCAACAGAAAATAATAAAAAATAATAAGGATATGGATAATCAACAGAAAATAATAAAAAATAATAAGGATATTGATAATCAACAGAAAATAACAAGAAAATAATAAGGATATTGATAATCAACAGAACATAATATAAAATAATAAGGATATTGATAATCAACAGAAAAAAATAAGGATATTGATAATGAACAGCAACTAATAAAAAATAATAAGGATATTGATAATCAACAGAAAAAAACAAAAAATAATAATGATATTGATAATCAACAGAGAATAAAAAATAATAATGATATTGATAATCAACAGAAAAAAAATAATAAGGATATTGATAATCAACAGAAAATAACAAAAAAATAATAAGGATATTGATAATCAACAGAAAATAATAAAAAATAATAAGGATATTAACATTCAGTAGAAAATAGTACAAATGATAAGGACATTGATAATCAACAGAAAATAATAAAAAATAATAAGAATATTGATAATCAACAGAAAATAAAAAAATAATAAGGATATTGATAATCAACAGAAAATAATAAAAAAAAAAGAATATTGATAATCAGTAGAAAATAGCAAAAATAATAAGGATATTGATAATCAACAGAAAATAATAAAAAATAATAAGGACATTGATAATCAAACAAAAAATAAAAAAATAATAAGGATAATGATAATCAACAGAAAATAATAAAAAACAATAAGGATATTCATAATCAGTAGAAAATAACAAAAACTAATAAGGATATTGATAATCAACAGAAAATAATAACAAAATAATCATGTTGATAATCAACAAAAAATAATAAAAAAATTATAAGGATATTGATAAGCAGTAGAAAATAGAAAAAATAATAAGGATATTGATAATCAACAGCAACTAATAAAAAAAAATAAGGATATTGATAATCAACAGAAAATAAAAAGAAATTGTAAGGATATTGATAATCAACAGAAAATAATAAAAAAATAATAATATTTTAATCAACAGAAAATAATAAAAACATTAAGGATATTGATAATCAATAGAAAATAATAAGAAATATTAATGATATTGATTATCAACAGAAACTAATAAAAAACAATAAGGATATTGATAATCAACAGAAACTAATAAAAATAGTAATGATAGTGATAATCAACAGAAAATAATAAAAAAATAATAAGGTATTGATAATCAACAGAAAACATCATAGAATAATAAGGATATTGAAAATCAACTGAAAATAATAAACAATAATAAGGATATAGATAATCAACAGAAAATAAAAAAAAATAAGGATATTGATAATCAACAGAACAGAAAAAAAATAATAAGGATATTGATAATAAACAGAAAATAATAAAAAAAAAAAAGGATATTGATAATCAACAGAAAATAATAAAAAATAATAAGGATATTCATAATCAGTAGAAAATAGTAAAAATAATAAGGATATCGATAATCAACAGAAAATAATAAAAAATATTAATGATATTGATAAGCAGTAGAAAATAGACAAAATAATAAGGATATTGATAATCAACAGAAAATAATAAAAAATAATATGGATATTGATAATCAACAGAAAATAACAAAAAAATAATAAAGATATTGATAATCAACAGCAACTAATAAAAAATAATAAGGATATTGATAATCAACAGAAAATAACAAAAAATAATAAGGATATTGATAATCAACAGAAAATAATAAAAACTAATAAGGATATTGAAAATCAACAGAAAATAATAAACAATGATAAGGATATTGATACTCAGTAGAAAATAGTAAAAATAATAAGGATATTGATAATCAACAGCAACTAAAAACATAATAAGGCTAGTGATAATCAACAGAAAATAATAAAAAATAATAATGATATTGATAATCAACAGAAAATAACAAAAAAATAATAAGGATATTGATAATCAACAGAAAATCATAAAAAATAATAAGGATATTGATAATCAACAGAAAATAACAAAAAATAATAAGGATATTGATAATCAACAGAAAATAACAAAAAATAATAAGGATAATGATAATCAACAGAAACTAAAACAAATAATAAGGCTATTGATAATCAACAGAAAATAATAAATAATAATAATAAGGATATTGATAATCAACAGAAAATAATAAAAAATAATAAGGATATTGATAATCAACAGCAACTAACAAAAATAATAAGGCTATTGATAATCAACAGAAAAAAATAAAAAAATAATAATGATATGGATAATCAACAGAAAATAACAAAAAATAATTAGGATATTGATAATCAACAGAAAATAATAAAAAATAATAAGGATATCGATAATCAACAGAAAATAATAAAAAATAATAAGGATATTGATAATCAACAGAAAATAAAAAAAATAATAAGGATATTGATAATAAACAGAAAATAATAAAAAATAATAAGGATATTGATAATCAACAGAAAATAATAAAAAATAATAAGGATATTGATAATCAACAGAAAAAAAAAAAAAATAAGGATATTGATAATCAACAGAACATAATAAAAAATAATAAGGATATCGATAATCAACAGAAAATAACAAAAAATAATAAGGATATTGATAATCAACAGAAAATAATAAAAAATAATAAGATATAGATAATCAACATAAAATAATAAAAAATAATAAGGATATTGATAATCAACAGAAAAAAACAAAAACTAATAAGGATATTGAAAATCAACAGAAAATAATAAAAATAAAGGATATTGATAATCAACAGAAAAGAAAAGGATATTGATAATAAACAGCAACTAATAAAAAATAATAAGGATATTGATAATCAACAGAAAAAAACAAAAATAATAATGATATTGATAATCAACAGAAAATAAAAAAATAATAATGATATTGATAATCAACAGAAAAAAAATAATAAGGATATTGATAATCAACAGAAAATAATAAAAATTAATAGGGATATTGATAATCAACAGAAAAGAAGAAAAATAATAAGGATATTGATAATAAACAGAAAATAATAAAAAATAATAAGGATATTTATATTCAACAGAAAATAATAAAAAATAATAAAAAAATTGATAATCAACAGAAAATAATAAAAACTAATAAGGATATTGATAATCAACAGAAAATAACAAAAAAATAATAAAGATATTGATAATCAACAGCAACTAATAAAAAATAATAAGGATATTGATAATCAACAGAAAATAACAAAAAATAATAAGGATATTGATAATCAACAGAAAATAATAAAAAATAATAAGGATATTGATAATCAACAGAAAATAATAAAAAATGATAAGGATATTGATAGTCAGTATAAAATAGTAAAAATAATAAGGATATTGATAATCAACAGCAACTAAAAAAATAATAAGGCTATTGATAATCAACAGAAACTAATAAAAAATAATAAGGATATTGATAATCAACAGAAAATAATAAAAAATAATAAGGATATTGATAATCAACAGAAAATAACAAAAAAATAACAAGGATATTGATAATCAACAGAAAATAATAACAAATAATTAGGATATTGATAATCAACAGAAAATAACAAAAAATAATAAGGATATTGATAATCAACAGAAACTAAAACAAATAATAAGGCTATTGATAATCAACAGAAAATAATAAAAAATAATAAGGATATTGATAATCAACAGAAAATAATAAAAAATAATAAGGATATTGATAATCAACAGCAACTAAAAAAATAATAAAGCTATTGATAATCAACAGAAAATAATAAAAAATAATAAGGATATTGATAATCAACAGAAAATAATTAAAAAATAATAAGGATATTGATAATCAACAGAAAATAACAAGAAAATAATAAGGATATTGATAATCAACAGAATATAATATAAAATAATAAGGATATTGATAATCAACAGAAAATAACAAAAACTAATAAGGATATTGATAATCAACAGAAAATAACAAAAAAAAAGTAGGATATTGATAATCAACAGAAAATAACAAAAAAATAATAAGGATATTGATAATCAACAGAAAAAAATAAAAAATAATAAGTATATTGATAATCAACAGAAAGTAATAAAAAATAATAAGGATATTGATAATCAACAGAAAATAACAAAAAAATAATAAGGATATTAGTAATCAACAGAAAATAATAAAAAATAATAAGGATATTGATAATCAACAGAAAAAAATAAAAAATAATAAGGATATTGATAATCAACAGAAAATAACAAAAAAAATAATAAGGATATTGATAATCAACAGAAAATAATAAAAAAAATAAGAATATTGATAATCAACAGAAAATAACAAAAAAATAATAAGGATATTGATAATCAACAGAAAATAATAAAAAATAATAAGGATATTGATAATCAACAGAAAATAACAAAAAATAATAAGGATATTGATAATCAACAGAAAATAATAAAAAATAATAAGGATATTGATAATCAACAGAAAATAATAAAAAATAATAAGGATATTGATAATCAACAGAAAATAACAAAAAAAATAATAAGGATATTGATAATCAACAGAAAATAATAAAAAATAATAAGGATATTGATAATCAACAGAAAATAATAAAAAATAATAAGGATATTGATAATCAACAGAAAATAACAAAAAATAATAAGGATATTGATAATCAACAGAAAATAATAAAAAATAATAAGGATATTGATAATCAACAGAAACTAAAACAAATAATAAGGCTATTGATAATCAACAGAACATAATAAAAAATAATAAGGATATTGATAATCAACAGAAAAAAAAATAATAAGGATATTGATAATCAACAGAAAATAACAAGAAAATAATAAGGATATTGATAATCAACAGAAAATAATAAAAAATGATAAGGATATTGATAATCAACAGAAAATAACAAAAAAAATTAGGATATTGATAATCAACAGAAAATAACAAAAAAATAATAAGGATATTGATAATCAACAGAAAATAATAAAAAATAATAAGGATATTGATAATCAACAGAAAGTAATAAAAAATAATAAGGATATTGATAATCAAAAGAAAATAACAAAAAAATAATAAGGATATTAGTAATCAACAGAAAATAATAAAAAATAATAAAGATAGTGATAATCAACAGAAAAAAATAAAAAATAATAAGGATATTGATAATCAACAGAAAATAACAGAAAAAATAATAAGGATATTGATAATCAACAGAAAATAATAAAAAAAATAAGCATATTGATAATCTACAGAAAATAACAAAAAAATAATAAGGATATTGATAATCAACAGAAAATAATAAAAAATAATAAGGATATTGATAATCAACAGAAAATAACAAAAAATAATAAGGATATTGATAATCAACAGAAAATAATAAAAAATAATAAGGATATTGATAATCAACAGAAAATAATAAAAAATAATAAGGATATTGATAATCAACAGAAACTAAAACAAATAATAAGGCTATTGATAATCAACAGAACATAATAAAAAATAATAAGGATATTGATAATCAACAGAAAAAAAAATAATAAGGATATTGATAATCAACAGAAAATAACAAAAACTAATAAGGATATTGATAATCAACAGAAAAAAAAATAATAATGATATTGATAATCAACAGAAAATAACAAAAAAAAAATTAGGATATTGATAATCAACAGAAAATAATAAAAAATAATAAGGATATTGATAATCAACAGAATATAATAAAAAATAATAAGGATATTGATAATCAACAGAAAATAACAGAAAAAATAATAAGGATATTGATAATCAACAGAAAATAATAAAAAATAATAAGGATATTGATAATCAACAGAAAATAACAAAAAATAATAATGATATTGATAATACACAGAAAATAACAAAAAAAAATAATAAGGATATTGATAATCAACAGAAAATAATAAAAATAATTAGGATATTGATAATCAACAGAAAATAATAAAAAATAATAAGGATATTGATAATCAGTAGAAAATAATAAAAATAATAAGGATATTGATAATCAACAGAAAATAATAAAAAATAATAAGGATATTGATAATAAACAGAAAATAATAAAAAATAATAAGGATATTGATAATCAACAGAAAATAACGAAAAAATAATTAGGATATTGAAAATCAACAGGAAAAAAAATAATAAGGTATTAAAAATCAACAGAAAATAACAAAAAAATAATAAGGATATTGATAATCAACAGAAAATAATAAAAAATAATAATGATATTGATAATCAACAGAAAATAATAAAAAAATAATAATGATATTGATAATCAACAGAAAATAAAAAAAATAATAAGGATATTGATAATCAACAGAAAATAATAAAAAAATAATAATATTTGTAATCAACAGAAAATAATAAAAAAAATAATAAGGATATCGATAATCAACAGAAAATAATAAAAAATATTAAGGATATTGATAATCAACAGAAAATAATAAAAAATAATAAGGATATTGAAAATCAACAAAAAATAAAAAAAAATAATAAGGTTATCGATAATCAACAGAAAATAAAAAAAATAATAAGGATATTGATAATCAACAGAAACTAATAAAAAATAATAAGGATATTGATAATCAACAGAAAAAAATAAAATAATAATAATGATATTGATAATCAACAGAAAATAATAAAAAACATTAAGGATATTGATAATCAATAGAAAATAATAGAAAATAATAAGTATATTGATAATCAACAGAAAATAACAAAAAAATAATAAGGATATTGATAATCAACAGAAAATAATAAAAAATAATAAGGATATTGATAATCAACAGCAACTAAAAAAATAATAAAGCTATTGATAATCAACAGAAAATAATAAAAAATAATAAGGATATTGATAATCAACAGAAAATAATTAAAAAATAATAAGGATATTGATAATCAACAGAAAATAACAAGAAAATAATAAGGATATTGATAATCAACAGAAAATAATAAAAAATAATAAGGATATTGATAATCAACAGAAAAGAAGAAAAATAATAAGGATATTGATAATAAACAGAAAATAATAAAAAATAATAAGGATATTTATATTCAACAGAAAATAATAAAAAATAATAAAGATATTGATAATCAACAGAAAATAATAAAAACTAATAAGGATATTGATAATCAACAGAAAATAACAAAAAAATAATAAAGATATTGATAATCAACAGCAACTAATAAAAAATAATAAGGATATTGATAATCAACAGAAAATAACAAAAAATAATAAGGATATTGATAATCAACAGAAAATAATAAAAAATAATAAGGATATTGATAATCAACAGAAAATAATAAAAAATGATAAGGATATTGATAGTCAGTATAAAATAGTAAAAATAATAAGGATATTGATAATCAACAGCAATTAAAAAAATAATAAGGCTATTGATAATCAACAGAAAATAATAAAAAATAATAAGGATATTGATAATCAACAGAAAATAATAAAAAATAATAAGGATATTGATAATCAACAGAAAATAACAAAAAAATAATAAGGATATTGATAATCAACAGAAAATAATAACAAATAATAAGGATATTGATAATCAACAGAAAATAACAAAAAATAATAAGGATATTGATAATCAACAGAAACTAAAACAAATAATAAGGCTATTGATAAACAACAGAAAATAATAACAAATAATAAGGATATTGATAATCAACAGAAAATAATAAAAAATAATAAGGATATTGATAATCAACAGCAACTAAAAAAATAATAAAGCTATTGATAATCAACAGAAAATAATAAAAAATAATAAGGATATTGATAATCAACAGAAAATAATTAAAAAATAATAAGGATATTGATAATCAACAGAAAATAACAAGAAAATAATAAGGATATTGATAATCAACAGAACATAATATAAAATAATAAGGATATTGATAATCAACAGAAAATAACAAAAACTAATAAGGATATTGATAATCAACAGAAAATAACAAAAAAAAATTAGGATATTGATAATCAACAGAAAATAACAAAAAAATAATAAGGATATTGATAATCAACAGAAAAAAATAAAAAATAATAAGGATATTGATAATCAACAGAAAGTAATAAAAAATAATAAGGATATTGATAATCAACAGAAAACAACAAAAAAATAATAAGGATATTAGTAATCAACAGAAAATAATAAAAAATAATAAGGATATTGATAATCAACAGAAAAAAATAAAAAATAATAAGGATATTGATAATCAACAGAAAATAACAAAAAAAATAATAAGGATATTGATAATCAACAGAAAATAATAAAAAAAATAAGGATATTGATAATCAACAGAAAATAACAAAAAAATAATAAGGATATTGATAATCAACAGAAAATAATAAAAAATAGTAAGGATATTGATAATCAACAGAAAATAACAAAAAATAATAAGGATATTGATAATCAACAGAAAATAATAAAAAATAATAAGGATATTGATAATCAACAGAAAATAATAAAAAATAATAAGGATATTGATAATCAACAGAAAATAACAAAAAAAATAATAAGGATATTGATAATCAACAGAAAATAATAAAAAATAATAAGGATATTGATAATCAACAGAAAATAATAAAAAATAATAAGGATATTGATAATCAACAGAAAATAACAAAAAATAATAAGGATATTGATAATCAACAGAAAATAATAAAAAATAATAAGGATATTGATAATCAACAGAAACTAAAACAAATAATAAGGCTATTGATAATCAACAGAACATAATAAAAAATAATAAGGATATTGATAATCAACAGAAAAAAAAATAATAAGGATATTGATAATCAACAGAAAATAACAAGAAAATAATAAGGATATTGATAATCAACAGAAAATAATAAAAAATGATGAGGATATTGATAATCAACAGAAAATAACAAAAAAAATTAGGATATTGATAATCAACAGAAAATAACAAAAAAATAATAAGGATATTGATAATCAACAGAAAATAATAAAAAATAATAAGGATATTGATAATCAACAGAAAGTAATAAAAAATTATAAGGATATTGATAATCAAAAGAAAATAACAAAAAAATAATAAGGATATTAGTAATCAACAGAAAATAATAAAAAATAATAAGGATATTGATAATCAACAGAAAAAAATAAAAAATAATAAGGATATTGATAATCAACAGAAAATAACAGAAAAAATAATAAGGATATTGATAATCAACAGAAAATAATAAAAAAAATAAGCATATTGATAATCAACAGAAAATAACAAAAAAATAATAAGGATATTGATAATCAACAGAAAATAATAAAAAATAATAAGGATATTGATAATCAACAGAAAATAACAAAAAATAATAAGGATATTGATAATCAACAGAAAATAATAAAAAATAATAAGGATATTGATAATCAACAGAAAATAATAAAAAATAATAAGGATATTGATAATCAACAGAAAATAACAAAAAAAATAATAAGGATATTGATAATCAACAGAAAATAATAAAAAATAATTAGGATATTGATAATCAACAGAAAATAATAAAAAATTATAAGGATATTGATAATCAACAGAAAATAACAAAAAATAATAAGGATATTGATAATCAACAGAAAATAATAAAAAATAATAAGGATATTGATAATCAACAGAAACTAAAACAAATAATAAGGCTATTGATAATCAACAGAACATAATAAAAAATAATAAGGATATTGATAATCAACAGAAAAAAAAAATAATAAGGATATTGATAATCAACAGAAAATAACAAAAACTAATAAGGATATTGATAATCAACAGAAAAAAAAATAATAATGATATTGATAATCAACAGAAAATAACAAAAAAATAATTAGGATATTGATAATCAACAGAAAATAATAAAAAATAATAAGGATATTGATAATCAACAGAATATATTAAAAAATAATAAGGATATTGATAATCAACAGAAAATAACAGAAAAAATAATAAGGATATTGATAATCAACAGAAAATAATAAAAAATAATAAGGATATTGATAATCAACAGAAAATAACAGAAAAAATAATAAGGATATTGATAATCAACAGAAAATAATAAAAAATAATAAGGATATTGATAATCAACAGAAAATAACAAAAAATAATAATGATATTGATAATCAACAGAAAATAACAAAAAAAAATAATAAGGATATAGATAATGAACAGAAAATAATAAAAATAATTAGGATATTGATAATCAACAGAAAATAATAAAAAATAATAAGGATATTGATAATCAGTAGAAAATAATAAAAATAATAAGGATATTGATAATCAACAGAATATAATAAAAAATAATAAGGATATTGATAATAAACAGAAAATAATAAAAAATAATAAGGATATTGATAATCAACAGAAAATAACGAAAAAATAATTAGGATATTGAAAATCAACAGGAAAAAAATAATAAGGTATTAAAAATCAACAGAAAATAACAAAAAAATAATAAGGATATTGATAATCAACAGAAAATAATAAAAAATAATAATGATATTGATAATCAACAGAAAATAATAAAAAAATAATAATGATATTGATAATCAACAGAAAATAAAAAAAATAATAAGGATATTGATAATCAACAGAAAATAATAAAAAAATAATAATATTTGTAATCAACAGAAAATAATAAAAAAAATAATAAGGATATCGATAATCAACAGAAAATAATAAAAAATATTAAGGATATTGATAATCAACAGAAAATAATAAAAAATAATAAGGATATTGAAAATCAACAAAAAATAAAAAAAAATAATAAGAATATCGATAATCAACAGAAAATAAAAAAAATAATAAGGATATTGATAATCAACAGAAACTAATAAAAAATAATAGGGATATTGATAATCAACAGAAAATAATAAAATAATAATAATGATATTGATAATCAACAGAAAATAATAAAAAACATTAAGGATATTGATAATCAATAGAAAATAATAGAAAATAATAATGATATTGATAATCAACAGAAACTAATAAAAAATAGTAATGATATTGATAATCAACAGAAAATAATAAAAAAATACTAAGGATATTGATAATCAACAGAAAATAATAAAAAATAATAAGGATATTGATAATCAACAGAAAATAACAAAAAAATAATGAGGATATTCAACAGGATATAATAAAAAATAATAAGGATATATATAATCAACAGAAAATAATGAAAAATAATATGGATATTGATAATCAACAGAAATAATAGAAAATAATAAGTATATTGATAATCAACAGAAAATAACAAAAAAATAATAAGGATATTGATAATCAACAGAAAATAATAAAAAATAATAAGGATATTGATAATCAACAGCAACTAAAAAAATAATAAAGCTATTGATAATCAACAGAAAATAATAAAAAATAATAAGGATATTGATAATCAACAGAAAATAATTAAAAAATAATAAGGATATTGATAATCAACAGAAAATAACAAGAAAATAATAAGGATATTGATAATCAACAGAAAATAATAAAAAATAATAAGGATATTGATAATCAACAGAAAATAACAAAAACTAATAAGGATATTGATAATCAACAGAAAATAACAAAAAAAAATTAGGATATTGATAATCAACAGAAAATAACAAAAAAATAATAAGGATATTGATAATCAACAGAAAATAATAAAAAATAATAAGGATATTGATAATCAACAGAAAGTAATAAAAAATAATAAGGATATTGATAATCAACAGAAAACAACAAAAAAATAATAAGGATATTAGTAATCAACAGAAAATAATAAAAAATAATAAGGATATTGATAATCAACAGAAAAAAATAAAAAATAATAAGGATATTGATAATCAACAGAAAATAACAAAAAAAATAATAAGGATATTGATAATCAACAGAAAATAATAAAAAAAATAAGAATATTGATAATCAACAGAAAATAACAAAAAAATAATAAGGATATTGATAATCAACAGAAAATAATTAAAAAATAATAAGGATATTGATAATCAACAGAAAATAACAAAAAATAATAAGGATATTGATAATCAACAGAAAATAATAAAAAATAATAAGGATATTGATAATCAACAGAAAATAATAAAAAATAATAAGGATATTGATAATCAACAGAAAATAACAAAAAAAATAATAAGGATATTGATAATCAACAGAAAATAATAAAAAATAATAAGGATATTGATAATCAACAGAAAATAATAAAAAATAATAAGGATATTGATAATCAACAGAAAATAACAAAAAATAATAAGGATATTGATAATCAACAGAAAATAATAAAAAATAATAAGGATATTGATAATCAACAGAAACAAAAACAAATAATAAGGCTATTGATAATCAACAGAACATAATAAAAAATAATAAGGATATTGATAATCAACAGAAAAAAAAATAATAAGGATATTGATAATCAACAGAAAATAACAAGAAAATAATAAGGATATTGATAATCAACAGAAAATAATAAAAAATGATAAGGATATTGATAATCAACAGAAAATAACAAAAAAATTAGGATATTGATAATCAACAGAAAATAACAAAAAAATAATAAGGATATTGATAATCAACAGAAAATAATAAAAAATAATAAGGATATTGATAATCAACAGAAAGTAATAAAAAATTATAAGGATATTGATAATCAAAAGAAAATAACAAAAAAATAATAAGGATATTAGTAATCAACAGAAAATAATAAAAAATAATAAGGATATTGATAATCAACAGAAAAAAATAAAAAATAATAAGGATATTGATAATCAACAGAAAATAACAGAAAAAATAATAAGGATATTGATAATCAACAGAAAATAATAAAAAAAATAAGCATATTGATAATCAACAGAAAATAACAAAAAAATAATAAGGATATTGATAATCAACAGAAAATAATAAAAAATAATAAGGATATTGATAATCAACAGAAAATAACAAAAAATAATAAGGATATTGATAATCAACAGAAAATAATAAAAAATAATAAGGATATTGATAATCAACAGAAAATAATAAAAAATAATAAGGATATTGATAATCAACAGAAAATAACAAAAAAAATAATAAGGATATTGATAATCAACAGAAAATAATAAAAAATAATTAGGATATTGATAATCAACAGAAAATAATAAAAAATTATAAGGATATTGATAATCAACAGAAAATAACAAAAAATAATAAGGATATTGATAATCAACAGAAAATAATAAAAAATAATAAGGATATTGATAATCAACAGAAACTAAAACAAATAATAAGGCTATTGATAATCAACAGAACATAATAAAAAATAATAAGGATATTGATAATCAACAGAAAAAAAAAATAATAAGGATATTGATAATCAACAGAAAATAACAAAAACTAATAAGGATATTGATAATCAACAGAAAAAAAAATAATAATGATATTGATAATCAACAGAAAATAACAAAAAAATAATTAGGATATTGATAATCAACAGAAAATAATAAAAAATAATAAGGATATTGATAATCAACAGAATATAATAAAAAATAATAAGGATATTGATAATCAACAGAAAATAACAGAAAAAATAATAAGGATATTGATAATCAACAGAAAATAATAAAAAATAATAAGGATATTGATAATCAACAGAAAATAACAAAAAATAATAATGATATTGATAATCAACAGAAAATAACAAAAAAAAATAATAAGGATATTGATAATGAACAGAAAATAATAAAAATAATTAGGATATTGATAATCAACAGAAAATAATAAAAAATAATAAGGATATTGATAATCAGTAGAAAATAATAAAAATAATAAGGATATTGATAATCAACAGAAAATAATAAAAAATAATAAGGATATTGATAATAAACAGAAAATAATAAAAAATAATAAGGATATTGATAATCAACAGAAAATAACGAAAAAATAATTAGGATATTGAAAATCAACAGGAAAAAAATAATAAGGTATTAAAAATCAACAGAAAATAACAAAAAAATAATAAGGATATTGATAATCAACAGAAAATAATAAAAAATAATAATGATATTGATAATCAACAGAAAATAATAAAAACATAATAATGATATTGATAATCAACAGAAAATAAAAAAAATAATAAGGATATTGATAATCAACAGAAAATAATAAAAAAATAATAATATTTGTAATCAACAGAAAATAATAAAAAAAACAATAAGGATATCGATAATCAACAGAAAATAATAAAAAATATTAAGGATATTGATAATCAACAGAAAATAATAAAAAATAATAAGGATATTGAAAATCAACAAAAAATAAAAAAAAATAATAAGAATATCGATAATCAACAGAAAATAAAAAAAATAATAAGGATATTGATAATCAACAGAAACTAATAAAAAATAATAGGGATATTGATAATCAACAGAAAATAATAAAATAATAATAATGATATTGATAATCAACAGAAAATAATAAAAAACATTAAGGATATTGATAATCAATAGAAAATAATAGAAAATAATAATGATATTGATAATCAACAGAAACTAATAAAAAATAGTAATGATATTGATAATCAACAGAAAATAATAAAAAAATACTAAGGATATTGATAATCAACAGAAAATAATAAAAAATAATAAGGATATTGATAATCAACAGAAAATAACAAAAAAATAATGAGGATATTGATAATCAACAGGATATAATAAAAAATAATAAGGATATATATAATCAACAGAAAATAATGAAAAATAATATGGATATTGATAATCAACAGAAATAATAGAAAATAATAAGTATATTGATAATCAACAGAAAATAACAAAAAAATAATAAGGATATTGATAATCAACAGAAAATAATAAAAAATAATAAGGATATTGATAATCAACAGCAACTAAAAAAATAATAAAGCTATTGATAATCAACAGAAAATAATAAAAAATAATAAGGATATTGATAATCAACAGAAAATAATTAAAAAATAATAAGGATATTGATAATCAACAGAAAATAACAAGAAAATAATAAGGATATTGATAATCAACAGAAAATAATAAAAAATAATAAGGATATTGATAATCAACAGAAAATAACAAAAACTAATAAGGATATTGATAATCAACAGAAAATAACAAAAAAAAATTAGGATATTGATAATCAACAGAAAATAACAAAAAAATAATAAGGATATTGATAATCAACAGAAAATAATAAAAAATAATAAGGATATTGATAATCAACAGAAAGTAATAAAAAATAATAAGGATATTGATAATCAACAGAAAATAACAAAAAAATTATAAGGATATAAGTAATCAACAGAAAATAATAAAAAATAATAAGGATATTGATAATCAACAGAAAAAAATAAAAAATAATAAGGATATTGATAATCAACAGAAAATAACAGAAAAAATAATAAGGATATTGATAATCAACAGAAAATAATAAAAAAAAAAAGGATATTGATAATCAACAGAAAATAACAAAAAAATAATAAGGATATTGATAATCAACAGAAAATAATAAAAAATAATAAGGATATTGATAATCAACAGAAAATAACAAAAAATAATAAGGATATTGATAATCAACAGAACATAATAAAAAATAATAAGGTATTGATAATCAACAGAAAATAATAAAAAATAATAAGGATATTGATAATCAACAGAAAATAAAAAAAAATAATAAGGATATTGATAATCAACAGAAAATAATAAAAAATAATTAGGATATTGATAATCAACAGAAAATAATAAAAAATTATAAGGATATTGATAATCAACAGAAAATAACAAAAAATAATAAGGATATTGATAATCAACAGAAAATAATAAAAAATAATCAGGATATTGATAATCAACAGAAACTAAAACAAATAATAAGGCTATTGATAATCAACAGAACATAATAAAAAATAATAAGGATATTGATAATCAACAGAAAAAAAAATAATGAGGATATTGATAATCAACAGAAAATAACAAGAAAATAATAAGGATATTGATAATCAACAGAAAATAATAAAAAATGATAAGGATATTGATAATCAACAGAAAATAACAAAAACTAATAAGGATATTGATAATCAACAGAAAAAAAAATAATAATGATATTGATAATCAACAGAAAATAACAAAAAAATAATTAGGATATTGATAATCAACAGAAAATAATAAAAAATAATAAGGATATTGATAATCAACAGAATATAATAAAAAATAATAAGGATATTGATAATCAACAGAAAATAACAGAAAAAATAATAAGGATATTGATAATCAACAGAAAATAATAAAAAATAATAAGGATATTGATAATCAACAGAAAATAACAAAAAAATAATAAGGATATTGATAATCAACAGAAAATAATAAAAAATAATAAGGATATTGATAATCAACAGCAACTAAAAAAATAATAAAGCTATTGATAATCAACAGAAAATAATAAAAAATAATAAGGATATTGATAATCAACAGAAAATAATTAAAAAATAATAAGGATATTGATAATCAACAGAAAATAACAAGAAAATAATAAGGATATTGATAATCAACAGAAAATAATAAAAAATAATAAGAATATTGATAATTAACAGAAAATAACAAAAACTAATAAGGATATTGATAATCAACAGAAAATAACAAAAAAAAATTAGGATATTGATAATCAACAGAAAATAACAAAAAAATAATAAGGATATTGATAATCAACAGAAACTAATAAAAAATAATAAGGATATTGATAATCAACAGAAAGTAATAAAAAATAATAAGGATATTGATAATCAACAGAAAACAACAAAAAAATAATAAGGATATTAGTAATCAACAGAAAATAATAAAAAATAATAAGGATATTGATAATCAACAGAAAAAAATAAAAAATAATAAGGATATTGATAATCAACAGAAAATAACAAAAAAAATAATAAGGATATTGATAATCAACAGAAAATAATAAAAAAAATAAGGATATTGATAATCAACAGAAAATAACAAAAAAATAATAAGGATATTTATAATCAACAGAAAATAATAAAAAATAATAAGGATATTGATAATCAACAGAAAATAACAAGAAAATAATAAGGATATTGATAATCAACAGAAAATAATAAAAAATAATAAGGATATTGATAATCAACAGAAAATAATAAAAAATAATAAGGATATTGATAATCAACAGAAAATAACAAAAAAAATAATAAGGATATTGATAATCAACAGAAAATAATAAAAAATAATAAGGATATTGATAATCAACAGAAAATAATAAAAAATAATAAGGATATTGATAATCAACAGAAAATAACAAAAAATAATAAGGATATTGATAATCAACAGAAAATAATAAAAAATAATAAGGATATTGATAATCAACAGAAACTAAAACAAATAATAAGGCTATTGATAATCAACAGAACATAATAAAAAATAATAAGGATATTGATAATCAACAGAAAAAAAAATAATAAGGATATTGATAATCAACAGAAAATAACAAGAAAATAATAAGGATATTGATAATCAACAGAAAATAATAAAAAATGATAAGGATATTGATAATCAACAGAAAATAACAAAAAAAATTAGGATATTGATAATCAACAGAAAATAACAAAAAAATGATAAGGATATTGATAATCAACAGAAAATAATAAAAAATAATAAGGATATTGATAATCAACAGAAAGTAATAAAAAATTATAAGGATATTGGTAATCAAAAGAAAATAACAAAAAAATAATAAGGATATTAGTAATCAACAGAAAATAATAAAAAATAATAAGGATATTGATAATCAACAGAAAAAAATAAAAAATAATAAGGATATTGATAATCAACAGAAAATAACAGAAAAAATAATAAGGATATTGATAATCAACAGAAAATAATAAAAAAAAAAGCATATTGATAATCAACAGAAAATAACAAAAAAATAATAAGGATATTGATAATCAACAGAAAATAATAAAAAATAATAAGGATATTGATAATCAACAGAAAATAACAAAAAATAATAAGGATATTGATAATCAACAGAAAATAATAAAAAATAATAAGGATATTGATAATCAACAGAAAATAATAAAAAATAATAAGGATATTGATAATCAACAGAAAATAACAGAAAAAATAATAAGGATATTGATAATCAACAGAAAATAATAAAAAATAATTAGGATATTGATAATCAACAGAAAATAATAAAAAATTATAAGGATATTGATAATCAACAGAAAATAACAAAAAATAATAAGGATATTGATAATCAACAGAAAATAATAAAAAATAATAAGGATATTGATAATCAACAGAAACTAAAACAAATAATAAGGCTATTGATAATCAACAGAACATAATAAAAAATAATAAGGATATTGATAATCAACAGAAAAAAAAATAATAAGGATATTGATAATCAACAGAAAATAACAAAAACTAATAAGGATATTGATAATCAACAGAAAAAAAAATAATAATGATATTGATAATCAACAGAAAATAACAAAAAAATAATTAGGATATTGATAATCAACAGAAAATAATAAAAAATAATAAGGATATTGATAATCAACAGAATATAATAAAAAATAATAAGGATATTGATAATCAACAGAAAATAACAGAAAAAATAATAAGGATATTGATAATCAACAGAAAATAATAAAAAATAATAAGGATATTGATAATCAACAGAAAATAACAAAAAATAATAATGATATTGATAATCAACAGAAAATAACAAAAAAAAAATAATAAGGATATTGATAATGAACAGAAAATAATAAAAATAATTAGGATATTGATAATCAACAGAAAATAATAAAAAATAATAAGGATATTGATAATCAGTAGAAAATAATAAAAATAATAAGGATATTTATAATCAACAGAAAATAATAAAAAATAATAAGGATATTGATAATAAACAGAAAATAATAAAAAATAATAAGGATATTGATAATCAACAGAAAATAACGAAAAAATAATTAGGATATTGAAAATCAACAGGAAAAAAATAATAAGGTATTAAAAATCAACAGAAAATAACAAAAAAATAATAAGGATATTGATAATCAACAGAAAATAATAAAAAATAATAATGATATTGATAATCAACAGAAAATAATAAAAAAATAATAATGATATTGATAATCAACAGAAAAATAAAAAAATAATAAGGATATTGATAATCAACAGAAAATAATAAAAAAATAATAATATTTGTAATCAACAGAAAATAATAAAAAAAATAATAAGGATATCGATAATCAACAGAAAATAATAAAAAATATTAAGGATATTGATAATCAACAGAAAATAATGAAAAATAATAAGGATATTGAAAATCAACAAAAAATAAAAAAAAATAATAAGAATATCGATAATCAACAGAAAATAAAAAAAATAATAAGGATATTCATAATCAACAGAAACTAATAAAAATAATAGGGATATTGATAATCAACAGAAAATAATAAAATAATAATAATGATATTGATAATCAACAGAAAATAATAAAAAACATTAAGGATAGTGATAATCAACAGAAACTAATAAAAAATAGTAATGATATTGATAATCAACAGAAAATAATAAAAAAATACTAAGGATATTGATAATCAACAGAAAATAATAAAAAATAATAAGGATATTGATAATCAACAGAAAATAACAAAAAAATAATGAGGATATTGATAATCAACAGGATATAATAAAAAATAATAAGGATATATATAATCAACAGAAAATAATGAAAAATAATATGGATATTGATAATCAACAGAAATAATAGAAAATAATAAGTATATTGATAATCAACAGAAAATAACAAAAAAATAATAAGGATATTGATAATCAACAGAAAATAATAAAAAATAATAAGGATATTGATAATCAACAGCAACTAAAAAAATAATAAAGCTATTGATAATCAACAGAAAATAATAAAAAATAATAAGGATATTGATAATCAACAGAAAATAATTAAAAAATAATAAGGATATTGATAATCAACAGAAAATAACAAGAAAATAATAAGGATATTGATAATCAACAGAAAATAATAAAAAATAATAAGGATATTGATAATCAACAGAAAATAACAAAAACTAATAAGGATATTGATAATCAACAGAAAATAACAAAAAAAAATTAGGATATTGATAATCAACAGAAAATAACAAAAAAATAATAAGGATATTGATAATCAACAGAAAATAATAAAAAATAATAAGGATATTGATAATCAACAGAAAGTAATAAAAAATAATAAGGATATTGATAATCAACAGAAAATAACAAAAAAATTATAAGGATATAAGTAATCAACAGAAAATAATAAAAAATAATAAGGATATTGATAATCAACAGAAAAAAATAAAAAATAATAAGGATATTGATAATCAACAGAAAATAACAGAAAAAATAATAAGGATATTGATAATCAACAGAAAATAATAAAAAAAAAAGGATATTGATAATCAACAGAAAATAACAAAAAAATAATAAGGATATTGATAATCAACAGAAAATAATAAAAAATAATAAGGATATTGATAATCAACAGAAAATAACAAAAAATAATAAGGATATTGATAATCAACAGAACATAATAAAAAATAATAAGGTATTGATAATCAACAGAAAATAATAAAAAATAATAAGGATATTGATAATCAACAGAAAATAAAAAAAAATAATAAGGATATTGATAATCAACAGAAAATAATAAAAAATAATTAGGATATTGATAATCAACAGAAAATAATAAAAAATTATAAGGATATTGATAATCAACAGAAAATAACAAAAAATAATAAGGATATTGATAATCAACAGAAAATAATAAAAAATAATCAGGATATTGATAATCAACAGAAAATAATAAAAAATAATAAGGATATTGATAATCAACAGAACATAATAAAAAATAATAAGGATATTGATAATCAACAGAAAAAAAATAATGAGGATATTGATAATCAACAGAAAATAACAAGAAAATAATAAGGATATTGATAATCAACAGAAAATAATAAAAAATGATAAGGATATTGATAATCAACAGAAAATAACAAAAACTAATAAGGATATTGATAATCAACAGAAAAAAAAATAATAATGATATTGATAATCAACAGAAAATAACAAAAAAATAATTAGGATATTGATAATCAACAGAAAATAATAAAAAATAATAAGGATATTGATAATCAACAGAATATAATAAAAAATAATAAGGATATTGATAATCAACAGAAAATAACAGAAAAAATAATAAGGATATTGATAATCAACAGAAAATAATAAAAAATAATAAGGATATTGATAATCAACAGAAAATAACAAAAAATAATAATGATATTGATAATCAACAGAAAATAACAAAAAAAATAATAAGGATATTGATAATCAACAGAAAATAATAAAAATAATTAGGATATTGATAATCAACAGAAAATAATAAAAAATAATAAGGATATTGATAATCAGTAGAAAATAATAAAAATAATAAGGATATTGATAATCAACAGAAAATAATAAAAAATAATAAGGATATTGATAATAAACAGAAAATAATAAAAAATAATAAGGATATTGATAATCAACAGAAAATAACGAAAAAATAATAAGGATATTGAAAATCAACAGGAAAAAAAATAATAAGGATATTAAAAATCAACAGAAAATAACAAAAAAATAATAAGGATATTGATAATCAACAGAAAATAATAAAAAATAATAATGATATTGATAATCAACAGAAAATAATAAAAAAATAATAATGATATTGATAATCAACAGAAAATAAAAAAAATAATAAGGATATTGATAATCAACAGAAAATAATAAAAAAATAATAATATTTGTAATCAACAGAAAATAATAAAAAAAATAATAAGGATATCGATAATCAACAGAAAATAATAAAAAGTATTATGATATTGATAATCAACAGAAAATAATAAATAATAATAAGGATATTGAAAATCAACAAAAAATAAAAAAAAATAATAAGGATATCGATAATCAACAGAAAATAAAAAAAATAATAAGGATATTGATAATCAACAGAAACTAATAAAAAATAATAAGGATATTGATAATCAACAGAAAATAATAAAATAATAATAATGATATTGATAATCAACAGAAAATAATAAAAAACATTAAGGATATTGATAATCAATAGAAAATAATAGAAAATAATAATGATATTGATAATCAACAGAAACTAATAAAAAATAGTAATGATATTGATAATCAACAGAAAATAATAAAAAAATACTAAGGATATTGATAATCAACAGACAATTATAAAAAATAATAAGGATATTGATAATCAACAGAAAATAACAAAAAAATAATGAGGATATTGATAATCAAAAGGATATAATAAAAAATAATAAGGATATATATAATCAACAGAAAATAATGAAAAATAATATGGATATTGATAATCAACAGAAATAATAGAAAATAATAAGTATATTGATAATCAACAGAAAATATCAAAAAAATAATAGGGATATGGATAATCAACAGAAAATAATAAAAAAATAAGGATATTGATAATCAACAGAAAATAATAAAAAATAATAAGGATATTGATAATCAACAGAAAATAACAAATAAATAATAAGGATATTGATAATCAACAGAAAATAATAAAAAATTATAAGGATATTGATAATCAACAGGAAATAATAATAAATAATAAGGATATTGATAATCAACAAAAAATAATAAAAAATAATAAGGATATTGATTATCAACAGAAAATAATAAAAAAATAATAAGGATATTGATAATCAACAGAAAATAATAAAAAATAATAATCATATTGATAATCAAAAGAAAATAATAAAAAATAATAAGGATATCGATAATCAACAGAAAAAAAAATAATAAGGATATCCATAATCAACAGAAAATAATAAAAAATCATAAGGATATTGATAATCAACAGAAATTAAAGAAAATAATAAGGATATCGATAATCAACAGAAAATAATAAAAAATGCAAATATAAAAAGAAAACAGTATTTTAATGCTTAATATAAAAGCGCACATGTAACACGAATCAATATTTTGTATACAAACTTCAGATTTTATTTTCAAAGCTCGAATAAAACAAAAACAACATGGTTGATTTAAAAAAAGTATCATTGTGTTAAAAGTTACGAAAAACGAAAATGATTGTGGTGCTTAGAAAATAAAAATATTTACCGAAAAATTAGCAAAATCCTAATTCATTAAAATGTCTGCTTAATCTAGGTATAATACTGTTATGTCAAAGGGTCGGCATGAGGGATTTTCAGGATAGATGAATATTCAAAATGAGGGAAAATGGCCAAACATGGATGGCCAACTGTAATTTTTAATTTCTTTTTTATTTTGTCTTTTGTAAAGTCCATAAAATTACTTTCGATTGAGCATCAAATTTTCACACACACACACACACACACACACACACACACACACACACACACACACACACACGCGCGCGCGCGCGCGCGCGCGCGCGCGTGTGTGTGCGTGTTATATACATATATATGCATGTGTATGTTTGTATGTGTATGTATATTGTATGTATATAAGCTAAATCAAAATAAATAATAAATAAATAATAAATAAATATAAACATGCATGGAGGTTTCATTGCTCCAATAAATATAGTAAGAATATATTTAACTGGTCATCTATTTCAGAACCGTCCCAATAAATAAGAATTAAGGGCCCTGGCACGATGCCAATCTACTTCAGGAATCTTTTTAGCAAGGTTTTCGCTCCAAAACACTGATCCACTATATTCACCAGCTCTTTTTACGATTGTAATTGCTTTACCTCTGCTCACCTTAATCTACAACCCTAGATGTTACTCAAACTGTGCCCATCGCAAGCTGTGTGTGTGATCGTAAACTGGAGTTTTAAAGATTGGAGAGTCACCCGTCGTCACTCATTCTAAACCGATCGTCCTATTTCTGCTGTGCTGTGAAGAATGGCGACAAAAACTGATGAATAAAACTACAATAACATCTTTATAGCCACATGCAATAAGCAAGTGAGGAAGATAGAGGAAGCATAGGAATTGACGCAGGTTGATTTCGACGCTTTCGATCCCAATCTAGACTACATCATATAATGATTTAGGGCGCCTACGCATCCGACTGAAAACCTCATTCTGGTATTTCACCTTTGAATGTAAGGCGTATATTTAGTGACAGTTGTATTCGCGTCTGCAAATATACCTTTGCAGGTGTTTTTTTTTATTTTGGACATTAATCCATAGATAATAACATTTCAAAAGGATGGTTTCCTTTTCAATCAATCGTTCCAATCAACTGCGAGGTGTAGATCTGTGTCAAGTAGATGCTGTTCCTGTTCGGTACATTTTCTGTACACCATACCACATATTCGACAAGATGTTATAACATCTGTCTAGGTCCCATTTATAGATTACACGGAAACTTTCGATTACAGAATATTCGTTTATAAAATATACCCCCCTCCAAAATGAATCTATAAACATTTGAAAATATTAAGTCTCTAACGCAGAGCAAATGTTATCGAGATGGCCGAATTTACATTAATAGACAACAAACAATAAAAGTAAAGTCAGAGATTGACTGACCATTTATCAAGATTAAAAGCCCTCAAGGATAAAGGTCAAGGATAAGGAGATAGATAGATTTACAGTTGACTGACGAAGAATACTATGAGACGATCAAAATTTTCTACATATAACCCACTTAAAACAACAGCCGGCCTAGGAAATAGTTATTTTCTCCCTTGTGTCAGAAACATCGCTTACTGAATGTGAGAACTAAAGGACAAAATGGAGAGACTAGTGAGAGTAATTTATTTTAAATGAATAAGATGAAAGAAAAAATAATGAGTGGCATTGTTTGTTAGAAATGAGATGCACTCTTATTATAATGGAGCTTGTGTATCGGTATGCTTGTAAGCAAAATTAAAAATCTTATTTAAAAGAAACATTGTTTTTAAAACTAATTAGTAACCATTTGTTAAGACTTACAATAAGCTCGAGAATCAGGTTTAATAAAATGAATTTTCCTTAGTTAAATGACGATGAACACTATAAGAGGATTGAAAATTTTTACATACTACCCAATCAAGATAACAACTGACCCAGAAAATCGCAATTTTTCCCCTTTTGTCAGAAACATTGCCAAATGGAATGTGAGGACTAAAGGACAAAATAGTGGGAAGAACTTTTTCTTTTCCCACTGACAAAGCTAACGAAAGTAGAGCTTATATCCATTTTCAAATCTCCAACGTCTTGCGCGATAATACACTTATTGGAGTCCTCCATCCCCTGGTAAATATTAAATAAGTTGATTTTTTAAATTATATTTTCAGTAATCAGAAAATTTAGTGCTTAATCGATAATGGCAATTTTTTTCTTTTTATAAATTGAAAAAAGTCGAAACTTAATCGATAATTAAACATAAAAAAATGGATTATAAAATGTTGGAGCATAGGGAAAATATCGTAGATATCCGCCATGATGTCATTTAAAGTAAAAGAGCAAATATTTTTAGGTACTTCTGCAGATTTTGATTTATGCATCCGCTTAGATAGATCCGGAACATGACGTCAGCCGCTCGAATTTGCCTGTAATCTGATGTAAGATGCTAATCAGCCTATTGCGCGGCAACGAGCAGACGACTTTCAGATAAATATTGGTATAGAAAAAACAAAACAACAACAACAACAACAAATAAAAAGAAACTAGATGTTACATGGTAAGTATAGAGTCTAACAGAACTATGAATTTATTAATTTCAGACAAAGACAATGAATTTATTAATTTCAGGCAAACGCCCAAAGAAGTAGTCGTTGTTTTTTGTCGAAATAAGAAATTAATCGAATCGAATGTGTGTTTGTGTGTGTGTGTATGACGTGAGTTATATCGGTAGGGGTTGACAAAAAGAATATATTCAGATTTGAGAAAGATGTGCAAACGCGTTCTGAGGATGTCCTGTTAAATATTAACTCATCACATTCTATGGAGTTGGACAGATAGAGGCCAATATTCCATCGGTTAAACTCTTGCATCAAATGACAAATAAAAATGACGAATAAATGTAAAAGCTGTTAATATTTGAATACGGGCAGAGGAGGACCGGAAGGGCTACGCCCTGCTCCACCGAAAGTTTTACGTTAGGGTTAGTATGGAGAACATCAACGCCAACATTTGTGTGTTTTAAGATGCAACATACATTGTTAAAGTTGTTGGAAACAGAAGGTACAAGTATTCCTCCAAAACTTAAATTACAATGTTTAGAAAGGATGGTTGTGTAGCGTTTATAGGGAGCATAATTATCGAGTAGTTGTTGGCTAATCATCGACGATTAAACGAATTTACGAAGGTGTTTGTACTTTATTGCATCACATAGCATAGGAAGTGAATTTTTAAACGAACGACGCATGTCTGAACTAATTATTGAGCAAATCAAACTGCACATAATATTACATGGACGTAAACGCAATAAATTCAATATTCAATCGAAGATTTTTTATTAAAAAATTACAAAAATGACTCGACAACCTCGTACGCTGTAATTGCTACGCAGCCGCCATTTTTTTACATCTGATGCAAGGTTCTCAACCTTATTTTATTTGCGTGAGGACTACTTTATTGAATCCCATAAATTCAGACACACCTTGAAAATAATTAAACTATTCCTTTCCTTTCATTTGGTTTATTAATCTTTGACTCTAAATTTATCCTTTTATCTAATATTTTATTTAAATTTTATGAACTCTTTGCACATTTTTTTTGCATTTAGGACTAGTTTTCATATAATGCAGTTTCAATTAATGCCGGTACCAGCAAATTCATAGCTTCGCTACAATATTCCTTCGCTAATAGCTTTCTTCTGATGAGAAGAACGCATTTCTTTGAAACTACTTGGTTTAAGGAAATTTCAATATATCTTATTTCAGTATCCTATCGAACAATAAATTAATGTAAAATATAATTAACAGTCTTAAATTTGTGTTCTTCCCTCTCTTTCGATCTCTCTTTCTCTCTCTATATATATATATAAATACATATGGATGACTATATATATATATATATATATATATATATATATATATATATATATATATGAATGACTATATATATATGGATGACTATGTATACATATATATATATATATATGGATGACTATATATACATATATATATATATGAATGACTATATATATATATGAATGACTATATATATATATGAATGACTATATATATATATATATATATATATATATATATATATGAATGACTATATATATATATGAATGACTATATATATATATATATGAATGACTATATATATGGATGACTATATATATATATATATATATATATATATATCTATGAATGACTATATATATGGATGACTATATATATATATATATATATATATCTATGAATGACTATATATATGGATGACTATATATATATATATATATATATATATCTATGAATGACTATATATATGGATGACTATATATATATATATATATATATATATATATATATACTAGCATTTCAGCCTGGCGTTGCCCGGGTGTTTGGAGGTTGAGCAAAAAAAAAAGTGGTTAATATTTTTAACTTTGACCCTTATTATGACTCCTTAAAATTTATTGTTTTAGGCTCAAATCAAGTTATTAAGTTATATGCATGTCCAAGGAACCTATATCTAAAATTTCAAGTATTTAGGCTAAAACCTGTCGGAGGAGTTTGGAAGAGTTCTCAAAGGTCAAATCGTTGAACTTTGACCCCTTAAAAGCCAAATTTCTGACCGAAAACGGATTACAAAGATTTTCCCAACTCTCCATACACTTTATATCGAATTTCGAGCCTGTATACTGAAAATTGACAGAGTTATTGGGTAGGGAAATGCACACAGACAGACACGTTCACTTTTATAGATATATAGACTAGCAGTTTAGCCCGGCTTTGCTCGGGCTCTATGTACTGTTCATAAGGTTATGTGCATATGTATATATTAAAAAGTGTGAATATGTAAAGTAATGCCTTTCTGTATAATAGTCTTCCTTAACTACCATGGATAAAAGACAGACATTTTTCATTTTAATAGATATACTAGCATTTCAGCCCGGCGTTTCCCGGGTGTTTGGATGTGTATGTTGAGCAAAAAAACAAAACAAAACAAAAAAAAAAAGGTCAATTTTTTTAACTTTGACCTCTATTATGACCGCTTAACATTTATTGTTTTGGGCTCAAATTAAGTTAAGTTAGATCCATGTCCAAGAAACCTGTATCCCAAATTTCAAGTGTTTAGACCAAAAATTGTCGGAGCAGTATGGTAGAGTTCTCAAAGATCACATCTTTGAACTTTGACCCCTTCACAGCCAAATTTCTAGCCGAGAATCGATCGCAAAAATTTTCCCAAATCTCAGTATCCTGTATATCAAATTTCGAGTCTGTAGACTTAAAATTGAGAGAGTTATTGCGTAGGGAAATGTACACACACACAGGCACACAGGCACTTTCACTTTTATAGATATACTGTCATTTCAGCTCGGCGTTGCCCGGGTATTTAGAGGTGTATATTGAGCAAAAACAAAAAAAAGCGGTCTATGTTTTTTTAACTTTGACGCCTATTATGACCCCTAAACATTTATTCTTTTGGGCTCAAATCAAGTTAAGTTAGACCATTGTCTAAGGAACCTATATCTAAAATTTCTAGTGTTTAGACACAAAATTGTCGGAGGAGTTTGGTAGAGTTCACAAAGGTCAAATCGTTGAACTTTGTCTGTTAAGACAAATTTCTGGCCGGAAACCGATCACATAGATTTTCCCAAATCTCAGTACCCTGTACATAAAATTTCGAGTCTTTTGACTTAAAACTGTCAGAGTTATTTCGTAGGGAAATGTACACAGACAGACACACACACATATAGATAGACTAGCATTTCAGCTCGGCGTTGCCCGGGTGTTTGGAGGCGTATGTTTAGCAAAAAAAAAAAAAAAAAAAAGTAAATAAATAAATAAAAGCGGTCAATTTTTTTAACTTTGACCCCTATTATGACCACTTAAAATTTATTGTTTTGGGCTCAAATTAAGTTAAGTTAGATCCATGTCCAAGGAACCTATATTTAAAATTTCAAGTGTTTTGACCACAAAATTATCGGAGGAGTTTGGTAGAGTTCTGAAAGTTCAAAGCGTTGAACTTCGACCCCCTATCAGCCAAATATCTGGCCGAAAACCAATCACAGAGATTTTCCCAAATCTCAGTACCATGTATGTCAAATTTCGAGTCTGTAGACTTAAAATTGACATAATTATTGCGTGGGGAAATGTAAATACACAGACAGACACATAGAAACACAGATACACAGACACGTTCACTTTTATAGATATATAGATAGATAGACTAGCATGGGTGCCCATCGTTGCCCGGCCGTTTGGAGGTGTATGTTGAGTAAAAAAAAAAAAAAAAAAAAAAAGAAACGGTTAATCTTTTTATCACCCCTTAACATTTATTGTTTTGGGCTCAAATCAAGTTATTAAGTTAGATCCATGTTCAAGGAACCTATATCAAAAATTTCAATTTTTTTATACCAAAAATTGGCGGAGGAGTTTGGTAGAGTTCTCAAAGATCAAATCGTTGAAATTTGACCCCTTAACAGCCAAATTTCTGGCCGAAAACGGATTACAAAGATTTTCCCACATCTCAGTACCTGTATATCAAATTTCGAGTTTGTAGACTAAAAATTGATAGTGTTATTGCGTAGGGAAATGTAGACGCACAGACACACAGACAGACAGATACACAGACACACAGATACACAGAGACGGCAACTTTTATAGATATACTAGCATTTCAGCCCGGCGTTGCCTGGGTGTTTGGATGTGTACGTTGAGCAAAAAAAAAAAAAAAAAAAAAAAAAAGTGTAGTAGTAGGAAGGCAGGCTCGAAGGAGGAAAAGAACGGGGGAAAAACGTGACGGCTTTGCTCTTACAATCACCACCAAACCGGAAGTGACGTACGTTTTTATTAAGGCTAGACAATCGAAAGAAGAGGATGACTTTCAAAAATATCGGTGGAAAAAGCGACCCCCTGTAGAAAAGTACCTAGTTGAAAGTGAAGATATTAATGTTTCTAGCCAATTTTTCGATATTTGTCGTATGAAAGGTCGAACTTCAAAACAATACTGATCTTGGAAAAATCCGTCGGCTCTGTCGAAAGTTTAGGCAGACATGCAAACATACATACATACATTTATATATTGGTACCTAAAAATTTTCGACCCAAACCGATTAAAAAGTTTTCCCTATCTCTGAATACCTTTATGTAAAATTTCAAAGTATTTTGTAGGGAAATGTACACACACAGACATACACACAGACAGACACACAGACAGATACACAGACAGATACACAGACACATTCACTTGTATAGATATACTAGCATGAGTGCCCGGCGTTGCACGGGTGTTTGAAGGTGTGTGTTGAGCAAAAAAATAAAAAAAGTTGTAGTAAGAATGCAAGCTCGAACCCGTACCGCGAAGGAAGAAAAGAACGGGAGAAAAACGTGACATCTTTGCTGTTACGATCACCGTCAAACCGGAGGTTTAAATTAAAGCTAGACAATAAAAAGACGGATGACTTTCAAACATATTGGTGAAAAAAGCGACCCCTCCCTGTAGAAAAGTGCCAAGTTGGGGGTGAAGGAATTAATGTTTTTAGCCAATTCTTCGGTATTCGTCGTCTGAAAGGTCGAGCTTCAAAACGATACTGATCTTGTGAAAATCTGTCGCCTCTGTCGAAAGTGTTAGGCAGACATGCAAACAAACATACATACATACATTTATATATTGGTACTTAAAAATGTTCGACCCAAACCGATTAAAAAGCTTGCTCTATCTTTGAATACCCTTTATGTAAAATTTCAAATGTTTAGACCAGAAATTGTCTGAGTAATTTGGTAGAGACCGCAGAGGTCAAATTTTTTTAAAACTTTGACCCCTATTATGTCCCCTTAGAATTTATTGTTTTGGGCTAAAATCAAGTTATTTAAGTTAGATCCATGTCCAAGGTATCCAAAATTTCAAGTGTTTAGACCCAAAATTTCAAGTGTTTAGACCCAAAATTGTCGGAGGAGTTTGGTAGAGTTCTCAAAAGTCAAATTGTTGAACTTTGACCCCTTAACAGCCAAATTTCTGGCTGAAAACCGATTACAAAGATTTTCCCAAATCTCAGTACCCTGTATATCAAATTTCGAAGCTGTAGACTTAAAATTGTCAGAGTTATTTCGTAGGGAAATGTACACAGACACTCAGGCAGACGGACAGACAGGCACACAGACACGTTCACTTATATATATATATATATATATATATATATATATATATATATATAGATAGATATAGATATATAGATAGATTAAACAAAAATATATACGTATATATAAATATACATGGAAACAATTTTGTGTTTACTATAAACTTTTTACACAAATATTATGCAAGTATGAATCATGTAGAATATCTGCATGAATATAATTACACGTAATAGTTAACTAAAGATGATTATCCCATAAGCAAACCGAAGACAACGAAGAAGGGAATTAATTAAAATGAATGTTTAAAAGAATATGCAAATTAGCTAGATCTTTTGCTAATAAATGCAATTTTACGGCCCATACATAAAGAAAATTGTATTTTCTTTTAAAATAAATAGAAAAGAGGGGGTTTAATGTGAATATCAATACACACAAAAGAAACACGAATTTATAGGAGTATAAATAGATATGGATGTAGTCATCCATATCTATTTATACTCCTATAAATTCGTGTAAATATATATATATATATATATATATATATATATATATATATATATATATATAAATAATTGTATATATATGGATGACTATATATTATTTAAATATTTTTACGTGCATAAAATTAAATTATGCAGACTTTTGTTGCTCACATAACAGCGTTTCCACATCAGCAGTATTATTCGCGAACAGATGGATATCGTCTGCGTAATTTGCATCAGTTATGTGTGCTGACGAATGGCGTCTACTTCTGGATTAATTTAAGGCGAAACTCAATGTGCTGTCAATATCAACAGAGGTGCTAAGTACACAATCAAGGCAGACCATGAAAAGAAAAGCGGTAGAGTGTCTCCTTGAAGAACCCCGATGCGAATGTCAAAGAATCTAGTGTCACCGTCTAGCGATCTGAGTATTGCTCGAGCGTGTTAGTATAGCATCATGATAGCGTTAATGGCTTCATTTAGAATGCCAAATGCCTTTAAGATGCTGGCTATTTCCCCTCTATATACAGATCGAACGTTTTAGAGAAATCTGCGAATGACATTAGTCTTTACGTTAATGCAAATAAAACAAAGTTTATGACTTTCAATGCGGAGGGGGGGTCGATCAAAGCTCTAGATGGAACAGCACTGAAAGAAGTCGCTGAGTTTATATACCTGTGCAGCAACATAGATTGCACGGAGAGCGATATCGAAATTCGTATCTAAAAAACATGGGCTGCATTGGATAAGCTGCGGTCAGTATGGACTTCAAGGCCAACTGACAAACCGAAAAGGCAGTGGTGGAGTCTGAAATTGGTTACGGTGATATAACCTAGACATTCACCAAAAGGTTAGAAAGAAAACTGGACGAAACGTACACCCGTATTCTTCGAAAGATCATCCCACGAAGCGGCAACTTTATGGCAATCTACCTGCCATATCTACTACCATCAGGGAGTGACGTCTATAATTTGCTGGTCACTGCCAAAGGAGCAAGCAAGTGTTAGTTAGGAATGTATTGCACGGGCGCGCGAGTATAGAACGCCCTAGATCCACATACATTCAGCAAATTGTACATGGCGCCAACTGTGATGCTGAAGATCTGAAGCAGGTGATGGATGACAGGGAAATCTGGAGAGAGAGAGAGAGAGAGAGAGAGAGAGAGAGAGAGAGAGAGAGAGAGAGAGAGAGAGAGTCACATTGGCCCGGACAAGAAGCCTGACCATTATATATATATATATATATATACTAGTAAAAGTATCCATCGTTGACTGTGTTCAAAAACAGCCTACAGAAAATGGACTCTGATTTATGAAAGTATGATAGGTTATGAAAAGGAAGGGTTGTAAAGAGATAGCTTAGAATTTGGGGGTATCAAAACCAAAGCAAAATATGATGAAAGTAAAAATAAAATAGATAAACCCCATAATTTATTATACCATACCCGTCCACACTGAAACACTTATCACAATATTCTGTGGATCTATATTAAAAAAAAAAAAACCTTGTTAAACTTTGTGATATATTTCCATTCTATGCAGGTCAGGCGCGAACGAACACCCCAAAATTTTATTATACCATATTTCTTCAAACTGAAACAATTATCAAAGTATATTTACGCAGATAGATATGAAAAGTCTTTATTAAAGTTTGTGTCCATTTCCATTCTATGGAGGCCATGCGCGAACGCAGCCCCCACAATTTTATTATACCATCCCTATTTAAGTTAAAACATACTTATCAAACTATTCTTATATACATCTATATCAAAAACACTCGTAAACGTTTTATTTAATTTTTAAATTTTTTATTTCCATACTTTGTGGACCAGGCGCGAACGCAGACCCCACAATTTTAATGAACCACAGTTCTGCCAGATTAAACATACCAAATTTCTGTGTCTCGATACATCTTCTATCATTATATGTAATCAGTTTTTTAAAATAGTCAACCATATAGGAGTCTATTTGTGACCACACACACACACACACACACACACACACACACACACACACACACACACAAACACACACCTTTATATCATAGATATATAATCAAATATTTGTTTCTAGGTTGGTAAAAACGAACACTGAATCTATTTCGTTATATTCATACGTCGTCCTCGTCGTCGTCATCGTTATCATCATCATTATTATTGCTGATGCAATATTCTGTTCAATAGTTTGCACCTAATAATACAAGAGATACTGTTGACTGTTCCAAAAATAAATGGTGTTTTTCCATACACTGAATATGTCATCTTATCTTTTTAGACGAGGGATTCCAACATTTCTTTTTTTGTATATGGAACCCCCGTGAGCTATTTTATCATATGCTGACCTCATATATGCATATATAGTTTTCTTATAATCACATATTTGTTTCTAGGTTAGTAAAAACTAACACTGAAACAACCTCATTATATTTACAATATGAAATACACATACAAACCTTGAAAATCTCATACATTTTCTTAATAAATGAATGAATATAACATTTTTCGTGAGTTGTGTTGGATTGATGTGGTTTAATTTTGACAGTTAACATATCTATATCAGGTTTCCCTCGTGAGCATTATTTTATTATTTATAAATCCCGTATATGCATATATCATTCGTTTAAAATCAAATATTTGTCTCTAAGTTATTTAAAACTAACAAGGAATCAAGTTATGATTTGTATATTTTACTGTACATACACTTGCGATCAGATATAAAATAACTGATTGATTTCAATCTTTTTTATTACTATTGCTGATAAAGAGACGCTGTACAATAATTTTGCAGCTAAGAGTACAAGAGACGCTGTCCAATAGTTTTGCAGCTAAGACTACAAGAGATGCTGTCAGTTGTTCAGAAAATAAATGATGCTTCGTTTAATACACTGAATGTGTCATCTTATATATTTAGCACTAGTTGTTCCCAACATTATTTTGTTCATGGGTTTTATCATCTAGAGAACTCATATATTCATAATAGAGATGGGATGATTCTACTATTTTCCAAATTCCGATACAATTACTGATTGTTTGTTTTTTTTTAATTTTTTTTTTTTTTATAAATCTCTAAATATTTAACTATAATCTTGGTTTTTTACGGTAATCGGGGAAAAATATTTTAAATGTGCATATATTTTCTCAAACGTAAAAAAAAAAAAAAACTTGTTTGGTGGGGAGCTATAGATTTTAGCCTTACTGGTAATTTAAAATCAATAAATATTTATTTTATCATTACTACCAGAAGTGGAAACTTTGTTTTAAACAAAATTAAATAAAAAAATAATAAATGAATCATTTTTGGCATCGGAAGATATGCACAAATTTTTCAGATTCCAATACCCCCTAAAGTTTTTTCCTATTCCCGATTAATCGTCCCAACACTAATGCATTTTTGATTTTCTTAAAAAAAAAATTTCTTTCTAGATTAGTAAAAACTTACAATTAATCTAATGCCTTATATTCATAGCATCAAATCCAAATACAAATTTTGAAATTTTCAAAAACAAAACAAAAGCAAAAATACATTACTTAATAAACAAAAGAAAATGAATGGAAACTTTTCTTTCTCGCCCACTCCGAAGCTTATGATCATTTCTTGGAAATAGTGCTAGCTAAATCGACATTATCTTAGGAATATATTTATATTAGGTTTTGCAACTAAGTTCCCACAGTTTTGTAAATTTAAATGACAAAGATTTAATAAAAAAAGGACAATAATTAATCAATAATGTATACTCTTTTGCTGCTTACAGCTTCTTTGCGACGTTCAAAAATTTTCAGTACCTTTTTTGGTGGAAATAACAACTGCCAATAAATAAATACGTAAATGAATAAATGCAAAAAGATGTCGAAATTGTTAACCTTTCTTAACATTTTAATGATCTCATAATAATCAACGGAAATTAATTCGATAAACAAATAAAAAGTAGATTCCAAAATTGAACAAAATTTCCTGAATTAGAAAGCATTTCGATTAACCCTCCCCTCCAAAAAAAAAAAACAAAAAAAAACAAAAAAAAAAACAGGAAATTAGTTCAAACCCCATTAACTTTGAATGGATGCCCTGCCTTGTGTCATTTCTTACGAAGATCGCAAAGATTTCATGAATGTATAATGTTATTGTTATGTTTAACTCAATTTTAATTGTGACGTCACCATTTGCATAAATATTGTTCAAAAGAAAATCTTTTTAGGATATATTGTATTAACATGAATCTGCGTTTATTCGCTATGCCAAACGTTTTTACAGGTGTTAACTTTTCAGCAAATTGCATTTTCCATCAAGAAATTCTTTTACATTTTTTTCGATAAAAAACAGCTAAAACTGTCTATGTGACACCAAGCAGATGTCTAAAGACGACATCTTATATCGTCAAAGAAACGCGGCTCCCTCTTTGTTATTTACACGTGTGTACTTCCTGTGTGTGATTACAGACTTTACACTTGACATAGCAACACCAGATGACGTCACAAAAACAGTGCGTTTTCACGTTGATGTTCTGGACGTTGTAACCGCGCCCGCAACACATTTCTTTGCAGTTATTTCCCTTGAGACATACCCGACCCGTCACGCCGGCTGAGTAACGTCCCTGTCGGCAAAAGCTGGGGGATTTCTCGACGTACATCAGTTCCGTGAGTCTGGTGGGCAGGTGTTCGCCGATGCTGTTCAACTGCTGACCCTCGTAGCTGTTGACGCGAACTGCATTCTCGTACTTATTCTTCAGGATTTCACTGATGTGACTGAAGGTTGACAACTGGCGCCAACAGGTCCGCGTCGTACAAGATCCTGAGACACCGTAACACTTGCACTGTGTGTATACATTGTTTTTTACAACCTGCCAATACAAAAAAAAAAGAAAAAAATTAATTAGAACTATAGGGTAATTTTTAGAGGCGGCGAAATAAATCACAAAAAATTAGTTTTATTATACAAACTAGAAGGCCAGCTGGCATGGCCCGGTCGTAAAATACGCTTATATATTATATTTCAATTCATAAAGATTTTGTATTTATTATTATAGAGCCAATCCTCTGTCGATTATTATATTGTACCTAATATATATCATTGGTTTCAAAATTAAAAAAAAAAATGTCTTGTTTACCATCAGCTAGAAACGAAATCAAAACATATAACTCTCCAGCTTATCCGTTAGAGTATGAGCTAATTCCATACGTATACAAAATCTACAAAAAGTAATGTTTCTAAATTTACCTAGGACCTCTATCCAGTCATGGCTGACGGAACAAGAGCATGCTACCCCCGTGATGAAAATAGAGGGTTTCGCTCGAAACTCCATCCAAATTCCCGAGTTCGACAGATACATTCCCGAGTTCGACAAGATACACCTGAAGAAGGTCGGAGGTTACATCGACCGAAACGTTGTGAAAATCACACTCAAGATGAAAACAGTAGTCCGATGAATCCAAATAATACGTACAAAAAGTAACACTGTTTAATCTATAGCGCTTAATTAGCGAATGCGCAGAAAAAAACAGGTATAGTCAACTTATGTCAGCAATGTTTTGTTTTAATTTTGACCCCTTAGCAACTATTTTACCGGCTAAAACTCCAATCGAAAGTGTGCTAGAACGTTTTCATCTTCAATTCTACGCAATTATGCAGAATGTAGAAACTATGCATAAATACAATTAAGCGTAATAGAAAAATGGAACCAATCATCTAATAAGAAACCATTAAAAATGAATACGTAATTAATTAATACTTGTTTTGCAAAAGGTAGTCAATCGCATATGCATAACTGAGTATATTAAATAGTTCGTTTTAACACTTTTTGAATAGAAAAAGTAGACTTTTAATATTAATGTCAGCGCGAGAAAAACTCAACTTTATAGGTATACAGATCAACAGACCGAAGACAGATATGTAGTTTCGTTCAAGGGTTAATTTTGGCATTTATAATTTAAGTCCAATTTCGTGCATATATCTCCGTACCTCGCACGTATAGGACGTAATCTAGAGGTCCCATTTTCAAAACATCGCATTAAATTAGGCTGTATTTCGGCAATAATGTTGTCTTTCAAGTGGTCTATTGTGTCTGGTTTATTAGCGTAGATACGGGACTTTACATATCTCCAAAGGAAATAATCTAATCGCACGAACGAGGTGGTCAGTTGACCATTTCGTTGAATATTTTGTAAAATTAAATGTTCCTCCGAGTAAATTGATATCATGCGTTGTGTGACACGTGACTCCGTCCTCCTGACATCACATGCCAAAACAATCTGAACTCAAAATAACTGATAGTTGCCAAATCTGGAATTAAAGAAAATATAATTTTCAATTTAAAGTTCACTGCCTCTAAAATCACCCTCTGTAAATAAAATATCACAAAAAAAAAAAAAAAATAAATAAAGGGAGGGTAGCGATAGTTGATTGGCTTAGCAGAATCCGATATGAAACCCGATTGAATCTATTATTTTCTATACCAATTACACTTATTCTACTTAGGCCAAAAGCCACTTGAAGATAATGATTAATAAGATGGATAGAGTATCGATCGTTTTGGTTGATTTTTTTTTATTTACAACAAATTTCAGCTTAACTGAGTGTAGAACTGCTTCTAATTCTTTTTATATTAAAATATTTAGCCTCAGCGTTTGGTTTGGCTGTCTTCTTACGACATATTAGCCCTTTTTTAGCTTATTTAATGCTGAACCACTTTGACCATTTCTTTTTTTCTTTTTTTTTTTTTAAAGCTTTTATACTTCAAGTTCTTTGTATATTCAAATATTTATTAATGGTGTTTGCTTTGATTGTTTTGTAGAGGAAAATTGTTTTTGTTTTTGACTTTACAAAAAGAAAAATAAGAACATCACTGTTTAGTGCATTTTAGGTCATGAAGCTAGTATCCCAGGACAGCCTGATATGGTAACACCAGGGATTATCAATTGAATGATGAAGAATATTAATTAAATATGGTTAACAAAATGATGAAGAATATTATGATATGATTAAATATGATTAACAAAATGATGAAGAATATTATGATATGATTAAATATGATTAACAAAATGATAAAGAATATTATGATATGATTAAATATGGTTAACAAAATGATAAAGAATATTATGATATGATTAAATATGGTTAACAAAATGATGAATATTATGATAGGATTAAATATGGTTAACAAAATGATGAAGAATATTATGATATGATTAAATATGGTTAACAAAATGATGAAGAATATTATGATATGACTAAATATGGTTAACAAAATGATAAGGAATATTATGATATGATTAAATATGATTAACAAAATGATGAAGAATATTATGATATGATTAAATATGGTTAACAAAATGATAAAGAATATTATGATATGATTAAATATGATTAACAAAATGATGAAGAATATTATGATAGGATTAAATATGGTTAACAAAATGATGAAGAATATTATGATATGATTAAATATGATTAACAAAATGATGAAGAATATTATGATATGATTAAATATGATTAACAAAATGATAAAGAATATTATGAAATTATTAAATATGGTTAACAAAATGATAAAGAATATTATGATATGATTAAATATGGTTAACAAAATGGTGAAGAATATTATGATATGATTAAATATGGTTAACAAAATGATGAAGAATATTATGATATGATTAAATATGATTAACAAAATGATAAAGAATATTATGATATGATTAAATATGATTAACAAAATAATGAAGAATATTATGATATGATTAAATATGATTAACAAAATGATAAAGAATATTATGATAAAATATGGTTAACAAAATGGTGAAGAATATTATGATATGATTAAATATGATTAACAAAATGATGAGGAATATTATGATATGATCAAATATGATTAACAAAATGATAAAGAATATTATGATATGATTAAATATGGTTAACAAGCTGATGAAGAATATTATGATAGGATTAAATATGGTTAAAAAAATGATGAAGAATATTATGATATGATTAAATATGGTTAACAAAATGATGTCGAATATTATGATATGATAAAATATGATTAACAAAATGTTGAAGAATATTATGATATGATTAAATATGATTAACAAAATGATGAAGAATATTATGATATGATTAAATATGATTAACAAAATGATGAAGAATGTTATGATATGATTAAATATAATTAACAAAATGATGTCGAATATTATGCTATGTTTAAATATGGTTAACAAAATGATGAAGAATATTATGATATGATTAAATATGATTAACAAAATGATGAAGAATATTATGATATGATTAAATATGGTTAACAAAATGATGTCCAATATTATGATATGATTAAATATGGTTAACAAAATGATGAAGAATATTATGATATGATTAAATATAATTAACAAAATGATGTCGAATATTATGATATGTTTAAATATGGTTAACAAAATGATGAAGAATATTATGATATGATTAAATATGATTAACAAAATGATGAAGAATATTATGATATGATTAAATATGATTAACAAAATTATGAAGAATATTATATGATTAAATATGGTTAACAAAATGATAAAGAATATTATGATATGATTAAATATGATTAACAAAATGATGAAGAATATTATTATATGATTAAATATGATTAACAAAATTATGAAGAACATTATATGATTAAATATGGTTAACAAAATGATAAAGAATATTATGATATGATTAAATATGATTAACAAAATGATAAAGAATATTATGATATGATTAAATATGATTAACAAAATTATGAAGAATATTATGATATGATTAAATATGATTAACAAAATGATGAAGAATATTATGATATGATTAAATATGATTAACAAAATGATAAAGAATATTATGATATGATTAAATATGATTAACAAAATGATGAAGAATATTATGATATGATTAAATATGATTAACAAAATTATGAAGAATATTATGATATGATTAAATATGATTAACAAAATTATGAAGAATATTATGATATGATTAAATATGGTTAACAAAATGATGAAGAATATTATGATATGATTAAATATGATTAACAAAATGATGAAGAATATTATGATAGGATTAAATATGGTTAACAAAATGATAAAGAATATTATGAAATTATTAAATATGATTAACAAAATGATGAAGAATATTATTATATGATTAAATATGATTAACAAAATTATGAAGAACATTATATGATTAAATATGGTTAACAAAATGATAAAGAATATTATGATATGATTAAATATGATTAACAAAATGATAAAGAATATTATGATAAAATATGGTTAACAAAATGGTGAAGAATATTATGATATGATTAAATATGATTAACAAAATGATGAGGAATATTATGATATGATTAAATATGGTTAACAAAATGATGAAGAATATTATGATATGATTAAATATGATTAACAAAATGATGAAGAATATTATGATATGATTAAATATGATTAACAAAATGATGAAGAATATTATGATAGGATTAAATATGGTTAACAAAATGATGAAGAATATTATGATATGATTAAATATGATTAACAAAATGATAAAGAATATTATGATAGGATTAAATATGATTAACAAAATGAAAAAAATGTCCACTCGTTTAAACACCAAGTTTATGCACTTCATTTTCTACATTCTTTAAATTCTTAAGAATGTGTAAAATTTCGTATTCACCAAACAACTGTTCTCATCTTGAGAACAACATTTCGGTTGATGTAACCTCCGACTTTCTTCAAGTGTATCTTGTCAAACTATGGAATATTTCTGTTAAACTCTAAAATTTAGACGGAATTTCGGACAGACCCTTTACTTACTTCATGCTCTCGTTCCGTCAGCCATGATTGGATAAAGATCCTAAATAATTCGCAATTGTATTTTTCAGTCGCCCACACTTGGAATTGAACTTTCAACTTCCAGGAGAATATCCCTTTTACAATTGATTTTTCCAAGTACCATTGCGCCACTGGTCCTTGAAAATGCACCTGAAGAAGGTCAGAGGTTACATCGACCGAAACGTTGTGAAAATGACACCCAAAGTGAGAACAGTAGTCCGGTGAATCCAAATAATATGTATGAATTTTTTCCGGTTGTCAAACGGCAACCTTGTTCAATTATAGCTTTCACTTGATAACTGCCAATCAGAACGAGGAGCATCTCTCACTGAAAAAAAAATTATTTTTGGAATAAAAAAAAAACATTTCTAGTACACGCGTTCTGAAACAGCATTCTCTCCATACACATCAAATGTATTTATGCAGGTTTCTGTAGACTTTTCTCCGTTTTCTGAGGTAAAAAGAAGCACCAGAAGTATGTATGTATGTATGTATGTATGTATGTATGTATGTAGTAGCCTGCTTGGTTTTCCGTTTCAAGACCTGGATTACAAACAAACAAATAAAAACTCCCATGCTTGGAGGTCTTTTAAACACTGGCATAAGCATATTCGCTACATCCAATAAAGCAGCGGTTCTCAACCTTTTTTGACCCATGGACCCCTTTTCCCTTCTTTTTTTTCTTGGTGGACCCCCTTATAATTTTTGGTCATAAAACAATATTCTATTTCTCAATATAATTTTTTGAGCTTTTAATAAACAAATAAATATTATATAATTAAACTTTATTTTTAAATGAAAACTAATTTAATGCAAATAAAGTATTTTACAACAATTATAATAATGAAAACTTGATTAACGCTAACTGTTTTTCGTGTTTTTGTTTTTGTAAATTCACGTAATGGAATGAATGTGTGTGTGTGTGTGTGTGTGTGTGTGTGAAAATTGTAAACACTTGTAAGACAATGTCACTGGAGAATCGGATTTACTGAAATAAATTGAATATTCAAAACTGACAATTCATTTATAAGACAGCAATTCATAGGTCACGTGACCAAAGTTTCGCACTAATAGTTTAGCTACGCGTTTATAATTTCAAAAAATTTAAAAAATTTACTTGCAAAAATGTCAAAATTTTTCACAGATAAAATTGATTGAAAATCGCCCCCCAAAATTTGATTTTCGCCCACTAGGGGGCGATTCGCCCCCGGTTGAGAACCGCTGCAATAAAGGATTAGAAGAATAAAAATATAAAAGCAATAAACAAGAAGGCGACATTGTCCAGGATTGAATGAAGATCAACGAAAGTTCCACTCTGCCATACTTTTATTGCCATCGAAATCGATGAAATCGACCGTTTTTCAATCGAATGGATTTATTGCCTGCTCTAGTCGAGAACCCATCGCGGTGTACCGGAAGCAGCCTTACATACCTCTCCGCAGTGACTTAGTCCACGATACATTGTAGTCTACATTGCTCTGTATAGAACTTGCTGTTGATTTTATAATTTTTTTTTTAAATAATGGCTTGAATTAAAGTTTAAAATACAAGAGTCAAGTATCATGGTTCCATTGCGCTCTAAACAGAAACATTAATTTCGAACACGATCCTATCTTATCAAATACCCTACTGTCAAATTATGTGCTGGGCCTTTCTGCTTGTGCGATGATAAAACTTTTCGAACGCAATTGTGATGTTATGCTGTATAAGGTGCTAACTTTGGTCAAAGAAGCCTTTATTCTTTAATGAGATTTTTCGATTTTCGATACTTATCGGAAGCATTCCGATACAAAACATATTTAAGAGCACTTCCAAACACACCAAATATATTCATATGAAACTAGCAGGGGGGTGCGGCTTTGCACGGGCGTAAAATACGCTTAAATATGACATTTTAATTTGTCCAGATTTCGTATATATTATAATAGAATCATGATTTCAAAAGTTTAAAAAAGTATTTGGATGCCATCAGATAGAATTTAAGTTGAAACTATAGCATTCAAAGCTGGTGACGTTACCACTGTACTAACGTGACACGCACACGAACTGATTAAAAATTAAAAATGAAAAATAAACCAAGATGAATGTACAAAATGTATAACAATTTTTTTCAGTTTTTGACCCCTTAAAAACTATTTTAACCGGCTAAAGATCCATAAAAGAATAGCCCGTAAAAAATCCAATCATTTGAGGCCTATAGTGCCGCTCTGCGACTTTTAGTTTCGGATAAAATAGAGTTTGAAAACATGGAGGCAGACAGACAGACATATAGTCTTTTATATATTAGATTAAAAAAACGGGCACAGGGAACGAATTCACACACACACACACACACACACACACACACACGCACGCACGCACGCACGCACGCACGCACGCGCACACGGGCGCGTGCGTGCGGACAAAGTGATTTTTATATATAAGTAGTGATATTTAGTTGACCGGAAAGATGATATTAAAAATACGAAAGAAATGGGTGAGAAAGCGCCCCGGAAAACTCGTACCGGAAAAACTCGTACCCGGAAAACTCGTATCGGAAAAACTCGTACCGGGAAAACTCGTACCCGGAAAACTCATCCGTTCTTGCTAGGTAGGAAAACTAGTCCCTTATTGAATAAATATCGATTGAAAACACATTTTATGACCGTTCTTGAAGAAGATATTGTCTTTAAAAGAGAGTACACATCCCATGATATTAAAAAAAAATATTTTTAACTCTTATTTTAAAAAATAAATCTGATCACGGAGTTAAGACACGAAAAGCGAAACCATATATTTATTTTTAAAAAATACTTTAGTTTTAACACTTTTGTGTTATTACGAAACAACAATAAAAGAAAGACAACACGCATTATCAAAGAAAGCAATTATTTTATTTAGAAGAATTAATTTAGTTTAAAAAATTCTTGTGTTATTACGAAACAACAAAAAAGAATACACGGTACTTATGTATTTTTGGTACCGCACTGAAATAATAACGTTATTATTTCGAAAGCCATTCTTAACATGGGGAGGGGAGGGTATCGTTTAAAAGTCATTTTGGAGGTACTTGTGCAGTATTCAGACGGCGGCTAGTGTCCGAAGGCGACAACTCCAATTTCTTCTTGGTCAAATAACGAGGCAAATAAGTAACAAACAAGATTTTTTTTCCGAACAGAAAAATATTTGAAAACCAAAAGATTTATTGCATAAAAATGTATCAATATATAACTGTAAAACATTTATTGCATAAAAATGTATCAATATATAATTGTAAAACATTTATTGCATAAAAATGTATCAATATATAATTGTAAAAACAATTATTTAAAAGTCTGTTTGAAAAAATATAATTTTAATAAAACAATTTTGTAATAAAGAAAACATTGAATTTTTTATAAAGTAAAATAGCTTTTTTTTTTTTGAACAAATAAATAATTTAAATGAAACATTTTTTTGAATTAAAGCGACTTTGAAGGGTCAACAACAAATTAATAGTTTACATGTTTTAGACCGAGAAGCTCCACCGGGCAACAGTTTAATGAAATGCGCAAAGAAAAGATGGCCGCCGTCCTCATACAGCACAAGTACCTTTTGTCGTTTTGTGTACAGAAAAAGTGTTAAAAGTTTGGTACTTAACGGGGAACGTGGATCCTGTGTAAACGGTGTTTTTGTTTAATGATTGCTCCCTCAAAGCGTTTTCTTTCACTTTCTTCGGCTTTATTTTTAATCGTGCGTGCATTTATTTTATTTTATTTTTTTCTTTGGGTAAATGTGATTCATATTTTTTTTTTCGTGCTTGTTTTTAATTTATTTTTATTTACATTTTAATTTTTTATTTTCTCCACTAAATATTATTTTTTGTCAAATTATTTTTTCATACATATTCAAATAATGCTTTTGCCCCCTCCTTTTTTGGCCTCAAATAGTTCATTTAAAAAGTTTTCGTGATTAAATAAACCAAAGAAAATCTTTTGCGCATGCGCTTTGAGTGAGCAATCATTAAATAAAAACATCGTTTAAGCAGGGTCCAAATTTTCCAAATAAAATATTTGTTTGATTATTTGATAATACAAGAAGTGTTTTCTTTTTTTTGTTTGTTTCGTAATAACACTAGAAATGTTAAAAACTAAAGTATTTTTTTTAAATATATATATGGTTTCGTTTTTCGTATCTTCCATTCCGTTTCATTACACAATCAACCGTATCCACTTCCGGTAGCTTGATTTTTTCTCAGCAGTGATCTTGGACATTACCTAAAAATATACAATTTTATTTTTTTTTTGGAGGAGGATCGTTTTAAAACTATATCAACCTCAGTATTTTCTTTAATTTTCTATTTTTGAGCGATTATCGAGACTCCTAAGACGTGATTATTTATGCCGGACATTTTTTGTTCAAAAGTAACACTCGGCATTACTTGTTTTTTTTTTGACTAAATAAACTCTTTAAAATAAGTTGAACCACCAAAAAAACTTTCAAAGCTAGGTAGAAAACGAACACTTAGAAAAATCAATTTAATTTTTTAAAACAACAGTAAACAAGTAAAAATATTTAAAAAAATATATTATGGGATGTGTATTCTCTTTTAAAGACAATATCTTCTACAAGAACGGCCATGAAATGTGTTTTCAATCGATATTTATTCAATAAGGGACCAGTTTTCATACCTAGCAAAAAGGGGCGAGTTTTCCGGGCATGCGTTTTCCGGGTACAGGTTTTCCTGGAACGATTTTTCCGAGGACGAGTTTTTCTAAATTCGGGCGAGGAAGTACTAAGTATATATTTTCGCTGAATTTTTTTTTTTTTTTACAAAATGTTTGATAAGCCAATTAATCGTTGTTCTTACCTATCGAAGCCGAAAATTGTATTTTTTTTAAAGTTATGTACGCTTTAAGTATTCTAAAGTCTCGTCTTCAAACTATTCGATTATAGTTAAATTATTATAATTCGAAAAAATAAATACATTTTTTCTTTCTTTTAAAGAGAAATGATTATTTTACCTTTTAATATTAATATTAATTTTCTAGACATTTTAATTTTTGGCGTCTCGAATTCACTTTTAGTAATTCGATTTATAATTTAAAAAACCGACAGATTTATAATTTAAAAGAACGCAAAAGTGGAAAGGACAAAAGTTTGTCACTTAAAAAAAATTAAAACTATTATTTCATAAATTTCTAGGGTTCATTTTTTCATGTGGGGAAATCCTATCCCCCCCTCCCGTAAAGGAGTCTGGATTGGAAAACAAAGTTAAAATGACATCTATCAAGAATGATTTTTGCTTAACTAAGGGGTAATTATTTTTTGGTACGCTAGTACGTCAGTCCGCCATATTTCAGCACGTCATTTTGGCGTGTCAAAAGTTGTTAGATATCATGTGACGTATAAAAAACTTTCTACAGAAAAAAATATTTTTACATTTTTATCTAGCGAATAAAAATAAAATTACATATAAAAACCACGTTTATTATTTTTAATGATGTAATAAGGCAAACCACCAACTTTTGGACTTCTGCTACTTTGTTTTATAATTAAAATAAATCAAATTTAACACCATTGCATTTATAATTTTATGTTTATTTGCTAGATAAATATGTAACAATAAACTTTTTTTTTGTAGAAAGTTACTTTTAATATGTCACATGATACCCAATAACTTTTGGCGTACCAAAATAGCGCACTGAAATTTGGCGTACTAGCGTACAAAAAAAAAAGAATTACCGTTAACTGATCGAAAGATATTGACAAAACAACATAGAAGTGTTTTATTAAAACGAAAGTTAAGTTTTACTTTTATTTCGTTTGTTTATATGTTTTGCTTACTTTATTTTTCAACCTAAATACCACTTTTTAAAATTACACTTCATATTTTTTCCAGGCGTTTTGATTGGCTCTTATACATTTCCGATTGATGGGATAAACGATTAGCAGATTGACATTAAAAACACAAATTGATTAATACTATAGTCACTTATATTATTCGTATTCATACTTTATTTCTTTAATTTCCTTTCACGTTTTCTAAATCATATGATTTATTTGCCAACAAAAATCCATTTTTGTATCATACTCAGTACATTAAACTATTTCAACGTTTATTTTGTTTCTCTATCATTATCAGTATTCGCATCCTTGCGTAATGCTACGGCAATGCATTGGATTCGGAGTATCGTAGGAATAGCACTTTCTGAACAGACCATAGAGTTCGGTGTGATTCTCAAAATGTCTACTCGATATTTCGATTACTCTTCCAACATATTTCTATTTCTTTGTCTATTTTGCTTTCAACCTTCTATTTCATATTTTCCAGATAATCACAAACTTTAACTTCCCGGACAACACTTGTCATTGAACGACTAAGTTTTTTTTTTAATTCGGAAGACTATAAGTCATGCATAGCAATTTAACATCACAAAAAATTCTATTTGTTTACATATTTGCTTCAGCAGACTAAAGAAATGATGAACTCCAACAGCCGTGTCTTCTGCAGTTTCAAAAAAAGTTGCTGCGATGCCTATCAAGCTTTGAACAACGAATATTTTATAGTCCATGTCCTTTTTAAATAATATATTTTTTATGCTAGTATTAAAAAAATCTTGAGACTTCAGCTCGTAACAATTGAAAAACAGGGGAGATAACTATCTCTCTTTATTAGTGCGATGAACTATGGTGGCCTGTAAGCGACAGAATTAATGTCTCTTTCAAACTCTGTTCTTTTACTTTACTTTACCGAATAAGACTTTATTTTCTCCTTTCTTAAAAAAAATTAGAATGAGACATTTTATTTCTTTTTTTTCCTTTACTGATTGAAACGTCTTTTTCTTTCTTTTTTTTTTTTTACATTTTTTCTCTTTTTATTTTGCCGACTGGTACGTTCTATTTACGTCTTTCAACTGTTTATTTGCATTAGATTTCATATTAAGACGTTAATATTATTAACCGATATTTTAATTAATTGATTCCTTAATTAAATTCTTATACTTATCATTCAAAGGTGACTACAGACTTCCCTTTCAGAGGATGGTTTTATTATCTGACGCCTGATGCCTAATAATCTTTCATTCGTGATAGAGTTTTATCTCTATAAATTGACGTTTTACGATTTGGTTATGTGAACTAGGTGCGAGCCATTTTCGTCTTTTCGTATTTCTTTTCGCATTTAAAGTTAGTGATAATGTTACTGAAAGGGCATATATTATTTTTTTCATTTATATCAAATATTACCTTTCTCCAGAGTTTGTGTATATGCATAATTGTTAATTCCCCACCGCCCAACTTTCTTCAGCTTTTACCTAAGTCCGTTACTGCGATTAGGATGCTCTTTCATAGTTATTAACTAATATTAACGTTCAAATGTTACTTATAAATTTAATAATTCAAGAATACTACAATTAATATTTATAAGCATGTAAAACATAGCGCAAAACTATTCATATGGAGTTCAGAGGTGGTAGCATAAGTTTCCTGGCCCATTCGATTTTACCGGAGAACGCATGTCATGGGTCTTGCCAATCTATCTATCTATTATATCTATAAAAGTGAAAGTGTCTGTCTGTCTGTGTGTGTATCTGTGTATCTGTGTGTCTGTGTGTCTGTGTGTGTACATTTCCCTACGAAATAACTCTGCCAATTATTAGTCTACAGACGCGAAATTTGATATACAGTGTACTGAGATTTGGGGAAATCTTTGTAATCGGTTTTCGGCCAGAAATTTGGCGATTAAGGGGTCAAAGCTCAACGATTTGACCCTTGAGAACTCTACCATACTCCTCCGACAATTTTGGGTCTAAACTCTTGAAATTTTAGATATAGATTCATTGGACATGGATCTAACTTAATAATTTCATTTGAGCCCAAAACAATAAATTTTAAGGTGTCATAATAGGGGTCAAAGTTAAAAAGAATTTTGCTCCAACATACATCTCCAAATACCCGGGCAACGCCGGTCACCCATGCTAGTCTATCTATAAATCTATAAAAGTGAACGTGTCTGTGTGTCTGTGTGTCTGTCTGTGTACATATCCCTACGCAATAACTCTGTCAATTTTTAGTCTACAGACTCGACATTTGATATACCGACTACTGAGATTTGGGAAAATCGATGTGATCGGTTTTCGGTCAGAAATTAGGGTGTTAAGGGGTCAAAGTTCAACGATTTTACCTTTGAGAACTCTACCAAACTTCTCCGACAATTTGGGGTCTAAACACTTGAAATTTTAGATATAGGTTCCCTGGACATGGATCTAACTTAATAACTTGATTTGAGCACAAAACAATAAATGTTAAAGGGTCATAATAGGGGTCAAAGTTAAAAAAATTGACCGCTTTTTTTCTCAACATACACCTGCAAACACCCGGGCAACGCCGGGCTGAAATGCTAGTTTAATATAATGCTTAAATAAATGTGATTTAATGAGATCTGATCAGACTGTTTGAGTCAAGCAAAAATAAGTTTACATACCCGGTTAAATAAAAAGAAATAAAATAAGTAAAAATTTTAAAGTCGTCTATTTCTGCTTCTGCTCGCTACATCTCCCATCTCTTTATCTTTCTTTCTACAACTCCGGGTTGCAGAGAATTGTCTACATATTTTTTAATAATAAAATAATTAGTTCCAAAAAGCATGTCTGAAATAATTAGTTCCAAAAAAGCATGTCTGAAACAAGCCAAAATGTCTGAAATAAGCCAAAATGTCTGAAATAAGCCAAAAGGAAGAAAAATGTTGATCGTAGGCTGAAGATTGAGCTCTTTACGTACAAGTAACTAATTCGCGAGACGAAATCGTTAATCCTGTGGTATGAGAGGCGCCATGTCAGTGTATCCTTTAATCAAAACGTGAGTGCATCTAGGAAATGGATGGGGAAAGTGGGCGATATCTTTCAAGTACGTGTTGGGTTGGCACACGAAGACATATCAACTTTAATCCCTTGTTTGGCAAAGAACGTTTGGGATGATCACCATTGGTCTTGACCGCTTCAGAAATAATCCGCCACCGTAGTGTAGCCCAAATATGTCTTGTCATCGGAGATGATGTGTGTGCTAAAATCTCGTTTGTGAGTCCACCGGGGTTAACTATTTTTCCCAGGGAATGCAAAAACAAAAAAAAAAAAAAAAACGCCCTCCCTTGTCGGAGACGGGCGATTCAATGTTTCAGTTTTAAAACTCTATTGACTTCTGGAAGTTCTGTCGTTGTCCACCCGACACTTTTCGAAATAGTCTGGTGTAATGTGAAGCTCTGAAATTTTACCCAGTTTATGAATACCAATCTCGGTCAAACATAATATGACATCCACTATTAACTAACAAACGTATGCTTGAATAAAGCAAACAATAAAAGATCTCATGTGGAAACGATTCAAACTATTCAAGGAAGTTACGTACTAGCAGCCTCGGGCGGCCTTGTCCACGTGAATTGATGAATAAGATAAGTTAAAAAGTTTTGAGTAATAATAAATCTGGCTTAAACGAGACACGAGTTCAAGTATATATGAAATGGACGTAAATATTTAGTAGTAACACACTAAAATGAAGGAAGCAACAAACACATACGGCATTGCAATAGTAAAGCAACATTGCAATACAGAAGCAACAAACACATACAACATTGCAATAGTAAAGCAACAAACACATACAACATTGCAATAGAAAAGCAACAAATACATACAACATTGCAATAGTAAAACAACAAACATACGACATTGCAATTGTAAAACAACAAACACATACAACATTGCAATAGTAAAGCAACAAACACATACGACATTGCAATAGTAAAACAACAAACACATACGACATTGCAATTGTAAAACAACAAACACATAAAACATTGCAATAGAAAAGCAACAAACACATACAACATTGCAATTGTAAAGCAACAAACACATACGACATTGCAATTGTAAAGCAACAAACACATACGACATTGCTATAGTAAAACAACACATACAACATTGCAATAGAAAAACAACAAACACATACAACATTGCAATAGAAAAGCAACAAACACATACAACATTGCAATAGTAAAGCAAAAAACACATACAACATTGCAATAGAAAAGCAACAAACACATACAACATTGCAATAGTAAAGCAACAAACACATAAAACACTGCAATAGAAAAGCAACAACACATACAACATTGCAATAGAAAAGCAACAAACACATACAACATTGCAATAGAAAAGCAAAAAAACACATACAACGTTGCAATTGTAAAGCAACAAACACATACAACATTGCAATAGAAAAGCAACAACACATACAACATTGCAATAGAAAAGCAACAAACACATACGACATTGCAATAGTAAACCAACAAACACATACAACATTGCAATAGAAAAGCAACAAACACATACAACATTGCAATAGAAAAGCAACAAACGCATACAACATTGCAATAGTAAAGCAACAAACACATACAACATTGCAATAGAAAAGCAATAAACACATACAACATTGCAATAGAAAAGCAACAAACACATACAACATTGCAATTGTAAAACAACAGACACATACAACATTGCAATAGAAAAGCAACAAACACATACAACATTGCAATAGTAAACCAACAAACACATACAACATTGCAATAGAAAAGCAACAAACACATACAACGTTGCAATTGTAAAACAACAAACACATACAACATTGCAATAGAAAAGCAACAAACACATACAACATTGCAATAGAAAAGCAACAAACACATGCAACATTGCAATAGAAAAGCAACAAACACATACAACGTTGCAATAGAAAAGCAACAAACACATACAACATTGCAATTGTAAAACAACAGACACATACAACATTGCAATTGTAAAACAACAAACACATACGACATTGCAATAGTAAAGCAACAAAAACATGCAACATTGCAATAGAAAAGCAACAAACACATACAACATTGCAATTGTTAAACAACAGACACATACAACATTGCAATAGAAAAGCAACAAACACATACAACATTACAATAGAAAAACAACAGACACAACATTGCAATTGTAAAACAACAAACACATACAACATTGCAATAGAAAAGCAACAAACAATATACAACATTGCAATACAAAAGCAACAAACACATACAACATTGCAATAGAAAAGCAACAAACACATGCAACATTGCAATAGAAAAGCAACAAACACATACAACGTTGCAATAGAAAAGCAACAAACACATACAACATTGCAATTGTAAAACAACAGACACATACAACATTGCAATTGTAAAACAACAAACACATACGACATTGCAATAGTAAAGCAACAAAAACATGCAACATTGCAATAGAAAAGCAACAAACACATACAACATTGCAATTGTTAAACAACAGACACATACAACATTGCAATAGAAAAGCAACAAACACATACAACATTACAATAGAAAAACAACAGACACAACATTGCAATTGTAAAACAACAAACACATACAACATTGCAATAGAAAAGCAACAAACAATATACAACATTGCAATACAAAAGCAACAAACACATACAACATTGCAATAGAAAAGCAACAAACACATACGACATTGCCATCGTATAAACTCCCTAATAACACTTGAAACATATTGAATACCTAATACTATGATCAGATATAGTTCATTTTTTTTTGCTTTTGTTGATCCTAAACCAGGCTATAGCATACAGGGATACTGTGATAGGAGCCATGTTTATAGGGGAACAGCTAGGGAGAGGAGTGAGACAGAACGATGTTTTTCCTATTTTCTGCGTGTTGATATAGTCTGGAGAAAAAAGTCTATTAGAGTGAAAAAAATCTTCCAGTATTTTCAGATCTCTACAAAAGCCGTGGTTTTGTTGCTAATCGTTTTTTTTTTTCAGGGACATTTTCTCTTAAAGAAAAAAATGCAAAGCGATGTAATGTAGAAGATTAAAAAAGAAGCAGACAAAACTTAGGTCGCTTGTATTCTGTGGGCGGCCATATTTATTTTGTAGGGGAAAGCTATAACATCGGCATTAGTGTATCGAATTAAATTGTATAAGATTTATTTTTGGTCATAAGTAACTAAAAATTATAATAAAAAAAACTAACGTCTATGTTAAAGTAATAATTATTATATATGTTAATTAGGGTTGAAACTGAGAGGAATATTTTAAAGTTATAGGCACGAATGTAATCTTTTATATATTAAGGGTATTGCTTTCGTATTTTGTGGATGGACATCTTGTTTTTGTTGAAGAAACGCTATCATATCTATCATAACTGATAATTGACTTAAATTCTTTAAGATTTCATTTTGGTTACAGGTTAATATATATATATATATATATATATATATATATATATATATATATATATAGTCTTTGAAGTTTTTAACATTTGAAACCATACAAAAATTTACTTTTTATCATTCGTTAAAAAAACAAAACAAAAAAAAAACATCTAGTCAGTAAGTCATTTAATCACCTGCAATCACTGCATCAACTCTTCTCGAATTTACTATAATACCAATTTTTTTATTTTTATTTTTTAAGGGATCATCAGTTGTTTACCATGAAACACTGTTTCGGGGATTTAAAAACAAAACAGTATATTACATCATGGCTCCCCAGCAGTGTTGATCAAACACCACCACCCTTAATCTTAGGAAGAAGACATGTTACAAAAATTTGATCCAATTTCCTATTCTTAATTGCAATTACTAACCTTTTCATAGTATAAAAATGAATTTCTTACCTGTGCGATTCATCAATTTCCACATTTAAAATGGATTATATTTATTTGCTGTCCACTCAGCAAAATGTGGCACAAGGCCGGAAAGTGGTAACCCAGCAGGCTCCCCTAAAGGAGGGGCACTCCTGCAATTTTAAAAATTGCCTGAGTAACCCCGTCGGCATTCCCCGGTCGGGGCGCCTCAGGCAACAAGCAATAAACTTGCCCCACCGGAAAGCCCGGTGGCAAGGCCTGGGAGGGTGGACCTCCTAGGTATTACCCAGGCGGTGTACCTCAGTCCAACAGGTGCTGGGCCGGTCTCCGGCCCCTCACCTGTTGAGCTGAGTGTCAAGTGACGGATCCTTGACTGGTACTATCCATTTAAAATGGATTATATTTATTTGCTGTCCACTCAGCAAAATGTGGCACAAGGCCGGAAAGTGGTAACCTAGCAGGCTCCCCTAAAGGAGGGGCACTCCTGCAATTTTAAAAATTGCCTGAGTAACCCCGTCGGCATTCCCCGGTCGGGGCGCCTCAGGCAACAAGCAATAAACTTGCCCCACCGGAAAGCCCGGTGGCAAGGCCTGGGAGGGTGGACCTCCTAGGTATTACCCAGGCGGTGTACCTCAGTCCAACAGGTGCTGGGCCGGTCCCCGGCCCCTCACCTGTTGGGCTGAGTGTCAAGTGACGGATTCTTGACTGGTACTATCCATTTAAAATGGATACATTTTTTAATTTATCAGTCTTGTATTTATAAGATTTGGATTAATCCATTTAACTACTTATCACCCCCACTATAATTAGTAGTTTGTATATTTACATTCTTATTTATTTAAAATTAGATATATAAAGGTTAAAAATATTTTATTTTTACATATATACATTTTTTTTTATCTATAAAATTTATTATATGTAATTATAAATACATTTTATACATTGCTAATATAGTTTTGGATTTCCTTTATTAATATAGTCTGGTTTATCTTAAACGATTCAAAAGCATCAGGATAACGAACAAATGCTTTATTTAACTGTTTAAATATTTTATTTTTATCTCCACCTTGTTTTATCATCCTTATTACTAAGCTAGAAACTGGTGGTATAAAATCTGTTAATTTTAGAGTAACGCGAGCTATTCTCAAAAACTCTGACATAATGATTCCATAAAACACAAAAACAGGGCAGGTGCTATCCTTATGGGGCATACGTACTATTTTAAAGGGGAATGCGTTTCTTTTATCAAATATTTTATAAAGAAAAATCCCATCCTCAATTTTTATATCTAAATCCAGAAATGTAGCCTGTTGTCCTTTATGTTCACAATTCAATTTTAGTTCGTTTGGATATATAAGATGTTTATTTTTTTCGAATTCATCATTATCGTTTATGCATATAAGGTCATCTATAAATCTCCTACACCCATGAAAGTTATATGTTTTAGATATATCTGTTTTTAATAATGATGACATATATATATACTCGAGTCTATGTAAATACAAATTTGCCCAAAATGGTGCAGGATCCTATATATATATATATATATATATATATATATATATATATATATATATATATATATATATATATATATATATATATACACGCACACGTATATATATATATATATATATATATATATATATATATATAAAGAGCAAACAGTTAATAAAACGTGTTAAAACACTTTGAAAAAGAGTTAAAAATATATTTAATCTGAAAAGGAAACACTTGATAAGTGGATAGTCTTTAATCCGCGGAGTTTCGAAGAAATGCTTTCATTATATATATATATATATATATATATATATATATATATATATATATATATATATATATATATATCAAACCTTGGTATATTTTAAACTAATACTTATTATATATTGTTTGCAAATTGGGGTAACTGCTGAACAGAATATTTTCAATTTATATGAGTACGAAACTAATCAGGGGCAATTACTCTCGTAGTCTTGCACAAAATCCAAGGGAAATAACCCCGATTAAAATCTTGCGTTAATTACTCTCTTCCACGTTGAGTTAAATTGTCCTGTTCTGTTGTCAATATGAGAGGTTTGTTTTTATGACATATTTAGATTCTTCTTATGATTAAGTTTTATTATAAAACACTTTCTACCCAAGTATCTCCACTCTCTATCACACACATATCCTTACGATTAGAAGGAAATATATGCTATTAAGGTATATATTCTATAAATAGTTTTTTTAAACTGTCACAATCAATTAAACTCACCAAAAATTAATTTTCACTCTCAGCATTATATCGTTAATTATCATTCCAAAACCAGAAGGTGTATTTAATTCACAGTCATAACATTTTATTCATATTTTCATCAAGTATGTCTTATACGCGTTTCGTTGAATAGCGGAAGCTCACAAAACAACTCATGAGAGTCAAATATATGTTCCTAAAAACAGTTCCTGGTTTTAGAATCTAATGATTACTCACAACAAAATTTGTCATACTCTAATATCCTTTTCTTTGTTGGATAAGCTTCAGCCAGGAATGAAACTGATATAACTAACATAGAAATTGATATAATTAAACTAGCAAGAAGGAAATTAATTGCATATTAAATTAAAAATAGAAGAAAAAGAAATATAATCTGGTATACGGCGCCATGAATCAAATGTTAAAAACAAAACTTGGCAAGAAATTTCTAGATCTCATCGAAAAGCACTTCCTCGTAACCAATCCCTTACACAAAATTTTCAATGAAAATAACCTAAAGTTATCATACAACTGCTGCGAAAATTTACAGATGATAATTAAAGCACATAATAACAAAATATTAAATAAAAACAATGAAAACAATAACAAAATAAACAATAAAAATAAACATCATGACAAAAAAACTAACACAAAGGACACCTATGTAACTAGTAGAAATAATAATAATAATAACAATAACAATAATAATAATAATAATAATAATAATAATAATAATAATAATAATAATGATGATAATGATAATAATAATAATAAATCAACTCCGGACAACGACAAATATAGTAGAAATAAAAATAAACATACTAATAACGAACAAGATAAATTCAACTGTAGATCCCGCACACTTTTCCTACTTCAAAATAACTGTCTAACCAAAAGCATAGTTTACCAGGCCACAATATTTACGATAGAAAACCCGAATTACAAGAAATATTACATAGGTGTGACTTCCTTAGATTTCAAAACCCGATATTATTACCACAAAAGTACATTCAAAAATAAAAAAAACCCGAATGAAAACAACACTAGAAAACCAATACTGGGAACTCAAAGAAAGCGGACGTTCGCCGGTAGTCGAATGGAAAATAGGAAGACAAGTAAACACATGTAGAGACCTAAACGATCCATGTAGATTATGCCTTCATGAAAAATTTGCTATCCTATACTTTAAAGAACTCCAACATTTATTAAACTGTAAGAGAGAAATAGCGAACAACTGTGTACACAGGATAAACTTTACTATAGGATACAATGCAAAATAATTTTAAAATCAACAATAGCAATAGATAATAAATAAATAAAATAAACATGAATATATATACATATATATATAAGCTAACATAATATTAAATATATATATATATATAGACACAAAAGATCACATTTAAGTACACCTATGTTTAAAATAGGTCTGATCACTAGATATCTACGCTCCCGCTAAAAAAAGTACACACAAAGGAAGCGTTAAACCTAAGGTCAACTGGGCCTTTGTCCTGTAAGTGCCTGCCCATTGGCTGATTAGGAGGGGCGCGGTAGAAACTAGGAAGCTGATTGGCTAACTAAAAACTCAAGAGAATGTGCATATATAAAAACGCAAGATAACCACAACTCTTCGCATAAGCCTGACGAATCCTAGCGTGGATGAAACACGGAATATTCTGTGTAGCTTAATTGCCATATATATTTTTATAACTTACTACCTAGCTCTACCTATGTATTGAGCATTGTTGAAGTAAATACTTAAAGTTTACGCATAAAATTATACTTTCGTATATTAATTTATGAGATTAAATGAAGTCGTCATATATATATATATATATATATATATATATATATATATATATATATATATACGTTTTATTTTTTATTACCGTATCTTTCTGTTAAGTTACATTATTGTTACAGCTACCCAGCCGAGAAAACTGACCTGAATGCCAATGTTGGTGTTGTGCTGGTCGACTTTCGCACGAAGGTCCTTTCCCCAACGGCGAGCCCTTCTGAGGAACTTTCTTGTAAATTTGAGTCCGTAGCGAATATTATCACCGCAGCTTCCCCATTTCCATGCTTCGGTGTTGTGTAGGTTTTTGGATATGTCGCAGGTGCATCGGTCCGAGATACCTCGGCTGCAAGCCTGCGCAAATGAATGCACCAGACCCGCCGACGAGACGGCGTAAAGGAAAGATGTTTCTTTGAAACCTGACAAAGAAAGAATAAAAAAAATACCATATGATAAATATAAGGTTATTTTACATGTATCAAATCTATCTCTCTATTTTGTCCCTCGTATTTCGCTAACCCTTGAAGTACATAGAATAAGAAAGAGTGAGGGAGTGTGAGAAAAGGGAAAACTACAAAACATGGTAGATTTAAAATAATAATTTATTTAAATCGCATTAATTGGCTTCTCAGATTAATAAAATTTCATATTCTTAATAAATCATGAAATCAATCGGGCCGTTGGATCGTCATCATCAATTAAACAAAAATTAGGGTGTATTGCGTTCAATCGGAATCACTTTTTGGTCAGGATTCAATTCGTTCGCTCATAATTTTTCTTATTTTGCTTCCCCCCCCCCCATTACACCGTCTTTGGATTCTTTTAGCACCTTTTTGTATCCGAATTTTGCCAGGTCGGGAGAACAAATAATTTAAGTGTATGATAGAGTGAAAAGATATTTAAAAAGAATAAAAATAAAATCAATAGTTAAAAATAATAACAATAAGAAAACTAGCTTTTTTTTTAAAAAAAAAAACTTTATAAGTTTTGTGTTGTACTCTGATAACCTAATGATACATACATACATACGCATTTAAGTCTCCTATATTTCTACTGTGACTGAAATTAATAATAATGATAATAATATTTATATAGTTATAATAATAATATTTTTAATAATGGTATTTATAATAATAACAATAATAATATTTACAATAAAAATAATATTTATAAAAATAATAGTAATAATAATATACTTAATAGAAAATAAAATATGAATACTTTCATTTAGAAGAGGAAATATTTGATATACATACAGCTATGATATTTTTATATTTTGTACCGGCTTTACAAAATGAAGTTCCAATGATTCAAAACGCTGCTGCATTCAAATGTTATAATTTTTATTCTTGTCCACAAACCTTTATCGTGCTTTTGTATAGGGTTTGGGAATTGGTGCTTGTGGTTGTAGCAGGTTATATAGTAATACATTTAATTGAGTAGAATACAAACTTTACAACATCATTAATATTTTGTAATTATGCTCCACAAATTTTAACATTGAACAATACTATGGACGAGTGCTTGATTGATTAATGACTCATTAATCAATCGAACACTAATCCACGACAGACAATACCGTTCTACAATACTGTACTGCAGATATTTTTACGACTATATCTGGCCGCATATACCATGTATTAGATAAGGCAGAGGGAAGCTAGGGTTGCAGGCCTTGACATATTCAAAATCTTTGACAAGGTTTGAAATGAAAACCTGTAAATCAAAATGAAATTATACGGTATTACTGAACGAATGTTAAATATACGAGGGACGTGCAATAAATAATGCCCCTCACCCACTTCCCATAGCAGTAGAGCAACGAAACTAGGCACAGTTATTAGTCTTTCTCTACATATGAACCACCCAGAGTTATGCATTTTTCCCATCGTTTGATGCAGCCCGTTTTTGTAGAACACTCCAAGTTGGTCCTCCAACCACAACGTGACTTCAGAAATCAAGGCTGCATCATCTGGGAAACGCTTTCCTTTAAAAAACAACTTAATGGCTGGGAAGAGGTGAAAGTCAGAGGGTGCAAGGTCAGGAAAGTAGGGAGGATGGGAGAGGATTTCATAACTACACGCCCGTGCTTCTGATCTTGCGACATGCGAGTTGTAGACCGGAGCGTTGTCCTGCAGGAGGAGGTTACCTTTGCTGATCTTGCCCCGCTTCTTGATTTTGATAGCTTCCCTTAATTCTCTCAAAAGTGAAGCATAATAGGCTCCTGTAATTGTGGTACCCTTTGCCAGGAAATCTGTGATCACTACTCCGACCTGGTCCCAGAAGTTAGCATGCCATTGCCAGCAGAGGGCTGCACCCTTGCCTTCTTTGAAGGTGGTGAGTCCAAGTGCTTCCACTGCATTTACTGGGATTTGGATCATAGTGATGGACACAGGTTTCATTCTGTGTAATCAGTCTTTTGAGAAACTTTGACTCATTTTCTTGGCACATCTCCAAATTCATCCTCGAGCACTTGACGCGTTCTCGCTTCTGGAATGGTGTGAGCAACCTGGGAAGCCATCTGGCAGACACCTTATGCATATGCAAATGGTCATGAATGATAGTTTCCACAGACACTGTACTAATCTTGACATCTTGGGCTATTTGGCGAATAGTAATGCGCAGATCTTCCAAAATGGCAGCCTCAATTTGACGGACAGATGCCTCATCAATGGCAAAAGGGGGGCGACCAGGTCTGGGAGCTGTTTCCATAGACTTCTAGCCATGTTTGAATTCACGATGCCAGCGTTTTACAAGGTCATATGATAGAGCATTATCACCATAAGTTTCTTTCATTTCATCAAAAGTCTCTTGTGGTTTGCGTCCTTTCAAATACAAAAACCGGATCACTGCTCGACAATCAACAGGCCCCATTTCACACCTGGCTCAGTTCAAACACCTGTAAAACAGATACCACAATTAGTTCAGAGCTGTAATTTGCCACATAACCATAATATATATATATGTGTGTGTGTGTGTGTGTGTGTGTGTGAATATATATGCACACACACATATACACACAGACGCACATACAGAATCACACACAACAATCACGTTGACATACCGGTTCTCGCCAGATCACCGAAGTTAAGCAACGTTGATCCTGGCCAGTACCAGATGAGTGACCATTTAGGAAAGCTAGGTGCTATATGTATCGTGCCGAGTCGTGAAATTTTCCAAGTTGGTATCTGGGGGCGAATTAATTCACTGAGAGAGATGCAAGATTTCTGGTGTAAAAACCTGCAGCCTACTGTATACTCTGACTTGGGGCAGTCATCTGCACCGACAAATATTCTTCACAAATATTAGCAGCAATAGCAAAAAGTGTGGTTGGTTCCACAAAAAGCCTTCACCACTATAACGAAATCATTAGCGTGGATTGCCGAACAACTTAGTTTTTGTGGCAGAACCTCATACGTCGAAATCGACGGAGGGACCCTTTATATACACACACGCACAAACATATACACACATACATATATATACATATATATATATATACGTATATAGACACAACTATACATATATATATATACATATCTGTACACACACACACATATATATATATATATATTCATAAATTAATACGCATATCTGTACATATATAATATATCCACATATATATACATATAGGTATGTACATACATATATATATATGCATGTACATATATATATATGTATGTACATATATATATAAGTATGTACATATATTTATATATGTATGTACATATATATATATGTATGTACATATATATATATGTATGTACATATATATATGTATGTATGTATGTATGTATGTATGTATGTACATGGAATTTAAAATGGAGGCAGAGAAGCTAGAGGCTCAATGTTTCGCCCGTTTTATGTGGGCTTTTCCAGGAAGGATGGTCAATGAAATGGTCGAGCCACTGGTAGGATTTTATCCATTTCAATAATCATATATATATATATATATATATATATATATATATATATATATATATATATATATATATATACATACTGTACTGTATATGGATGACTATAATGCTCCTCATCTTGAGTTGATCATATTAAGAAGTGATACACGAATTACCATTAGCGTATAAAGCGATGCTCTTTGTGTAAACAAATCGAGCTTAGGTATTTCGGACGATGTCAAAACATCGTTAAACTCACGACTCGCACAGCAGCCGCTGATTAACGTAATGGTTAGGAGCCTTTGATGTACAGGCGGTTGGGTTTCAATCCTGGCTTGAAGTAGTTGCCTGTCTAGCCGCACTGATGAGCTGTGAAACAGCAAAACAGTACTGTATGTGGATGACTATTTCTATATACATATATATATATATATATATATATATATATATATATCATATGTGGATAAATATACATTTATATATACAAATATACATATATATATATACATATATAGACATGTATGTATATCTATCTATATAATTATAAAACTCAAATGACCTTGTAACGAGTGTTGTAACCCAACATTCGGTTTACGACTTCCAGTTGCGCATGTGTACATAAACATAAACCCATAACAGCGTAAATTAAATAAACACAAATTGCTACTTTTGCCGAATCTGACCTACACACTGAAATATTAACGTTATCATTTAGAAATTATTATTTAATATGGGAAGGGTGGGATGTTTTGCAACTATTCTGTATTACAAGTATACTGTCGCAATATTTTTTACAAATAAATCAACTTTGACCCGTTGACAACGTACTTTTTTACTGTGTACGTTTTCAGCGTCCCAATTGTTTTGTTTTTCGCGTTTAAATTATCTTAATAATTGTTAATACTTTCTGCATTTTTTTTACATCGTTCATTTCCGTATTACGTTTAAGTTATTTTAACGCAATTTTCTTACAAATAAATCTACTTTAACCTTTGACAACCATAAGAATTGTTTTACTGTGTACGTTTTCAGCGTCTTAATTGTTTTTTTTTCGCGTTTAAATTAAACGATATATCAAAATTTGAATAGTGCAGATTTACCTATAAGTATGGCAAACCACTTATAATTCAATGGCTGTAAGTTATTTTATTTTTATTTTTTTAAATAAACAATTATAAACAGAACGACTCATAGAAATCTATCTATATTCTTTTTTTATTTTTAATATACTTTCATAGAAATGTTTCTGTTATATCACAAAAACTATTTTCTTTACGTCACAATTCCATAGCTAATATAACATTAATTCCATAGCTAATATAACATACTGACCCCACGGGTCAAGAGTAGTCTAGTATATATAATATATATATATATATATATATATATATATATATATATATATATATATATACACATGTATATACATACATTTAGATACACATATATACATATATATATATACATGCATATATATACATATATATATACATATATATATATACATGCATATATATACATATATATAGAAATACATATATATATGTACACACACACACAAACACACACACACACACACACACACACACACACACACACACACACACACACACATATATATATTAGTTATGGGACGATTCCAAAATTTTTCCCGATTCTCATACAATTACCGATTCATTTCTAAATTTCCGATTCCGATACGATTTCCGATTCCGATTCCGATTGTTATAACAAAAATATAACTATAGAATGAGTTCATTAAAAGGCGTCGTTTATTGCAGGGGACAATGAGTTTACGATATAAATATATCAAATTTATTATTTAAAAATCAACTAAGAATCTGTTTACGTCAGTTATTTTTCTTTCTCTTTAATAATATTGTGAAACAAACTCTATAAATTACAGACATATTCATTTTTATTTGTATCTCACCCATAATTTATATACAAAATACGAATTTAGGAAAACTCGTCCTCGGACACTCGTCCATTTTTGCTAGGTAGGAAAACTGGCTCACTATTGAATGAATATCGATTGAAAATACATTTTATGGCCGTTGTTTAAGGAGATATTGTTTTTAAAAGAGAATACACATCCCATAATATTTTTATACAATATTTTTACTTGTTTACTGTTGTTAAACAAAATTTTTTTTTCTGTGTTCGTTTTCTACCTAGCTTTGTAAGTTTTTAGTGGTTCAACTTATTTTAAAAAATTCATTTAGTTAAAAAGAAAAAAGTAATACCGAGTGCTACTTTTGCATAAAAAATGTTCGACATGAGAGGATGAGGTTTAGGAGTGTCGATAATCGCTCAAAAATAGAAATTGAAGAAAATACTGAGGTAGACTCCCCCCCCTCCAAAAGAAAATAAATTTATATATTTTTTCGGTAATGTCCAATACCGAATGTGAAGAATTGTGAAAAAAGGAACACATCATCCCGTGACGTCAGACTTGTGTTAACTATACGAATATGGAAAAGCAGAAGCAACTTAATGATTTATTAAAACCTTTGTTTTTCTTCTTAAAACTGCAATTAATAATTAATCTTTGTTATAATTCTGTTAGGTTTTAAGATTTACTCAGTTTAATGACTAATGATATTATAAACATTTGTATACTAACTATGAAATACGGGTTTACTAAATATGTACGAGTGTTCACTTGGTTAATTACCGGCTTCCATACTTTTGTTTGGTAAAAAGTGACAAACAAGATATCGTAGTGGGCCTACAAAATGTTTATTTTTTGTGCAATAATATTTTTAATCGGTTTTAATCTGGCGTAGTAATCTTTGGCGAATAATTTAAAATTAGATGAAAACAATTAGTTTTCCAGATATTAAGCAATGTAATTCTATGTTATCAATGGTGGCCATTTCTGTACGCGCAAGCGCACATATATTTGCCGTGCGCGTGTTAAACATATGCATGTACAGAAATGACCACCACTGATAACATGTAGAATTACATTGCTTAATATCTGGAAAACTAATTGTTTTCATCTAATTTTAAATTATTCGCCAAAGATTACTACGTAATGTTAGAAGGCAGTTTGGTACGCGAATCCGCATTTAACAACCTTCGTTTATGCGCTCGCGCGCAGCGTAAACGTAGTGTAAAAATTTGTTTTCATGATATGAAAAAATTACTGAGTAGCCAGAAAGTGAGTGTTCAGTTTACTTTAAATTTATATAGGAAAGTGATCCCCCACTTTTTGAAAAAGTAATTTTTTCATATCAAATTTAAATATGGTATTCGTTTAAAACCTTTAAAAGTTGTCACAAAGAAGCTTGACATCGACCAAAATTGCTTATATTATCATGATATAAAACAAATATTTTATTCAAAATACTTAATTTACTTTTAACACTAACATAATAATTTAATAAATTATTTTATATGATAATTTAATATTTGATAATACAAAAAGTGTTTTCTTTCTTGTTTTGAATAACACAAGAATTGTTTAAACTAAATTCTTTATTCTGAATAAAAAGTTTGCATTCTTTGATAATACATAAGTGTTTTCTTTTTTTTTGTTTCGTAATAACATAAAAAATTTTAAAACTAAATTATTTTTTAAATAAATACATGGTTTCGTTTTTCGTGTCTTGATTCTGTGACTCTGTGACCAAGATTATTTTTTTTAAACAAGAGTAAACAACTGAAAATAATTTTTAAAAACATTATTGGGGTGCGCAATCGCCTTTAAAAACAATATCTCCTTCAGGAACGGTCATAAAATGTGTTTTCAATCGATATTTATTCAATAACCAGCTTGGGTGCCCAGCGTTACCCGGGTGTTTGGAGTCTGTTGAGCAAAAAAAAAAAAGTGATAGTAGGCAAGCAGGCTCGAACCCGTACCACGAAGGAGGCAAAGAACGTGAAAAAGAAAACCCCTCACGTCCTTGCTGTTGCGCTCATCGCCAAACCGGAAGTGACATAGGTTTAAATTAAGGCTAGACAATCGAAAAAAGGGATGAATTTCGAAAATATCGGCAGAAAATGCGACCCATCCCTGTAGAAAGTGCCCAATTTAGGGTGAAGGAATGAATGTTTTTGGCCAATTTTTCGATATTTGTCGTCCGAAGGGTCGTACTTCAAAATGATACCAATTGCGTGAAAATCCGTCGCCTCTGTTAAAAGTTTTAGGCAGACATACATACATTTGAACAGACTGGGGAGATTTATATTATAGACTAGCCTGGGTGTCCGGCGTTGACTGGGTATTTTGAGGGGTGTGTTTAGAAAAAAAAAAAAAAAAAAGAGAAAAAATCTGTAGTAAGGAGGGAGGCTCGAACCCATACTGCGAAGGAGGATAATAACGTGAAAAAAATGACGTCTTTGCTGTTGCGCCCATCGCTAAATAAACAAAGAGCGTTACACATTCCGTGTGTCTGTGTGTGTGCGTGCGCCTTTCTCTTCATAGAGATTAGTGAAAACTTTCGTGCTTAAACACTTTGCAGCTTCGCTTCCGAGTTGACTTTAGCAAACAAAATATTCTTATTTGCGCTTCTTCATCTTTTTTTATTCGCCTTTTTTCTTATGTTTCGTAATTTTCCCATTCTAGAAGTATTCCTATTAGGATTCTGCTAGCTTTCGTAAACCTCGCCCAATTGATCATTCCACTTTTCTCTGAGTGTTATTCCATTTTTTTGTTCAAGTTTCGTAATAACTACTAGCTTTCTTTTCCCTTTTTTTTTTTTTATCTTTTTTTATTTGGGGCTAATCGTCGATTAAGCTTTCCAGCACATTTATGTAGACTTTAGACCGTACTGAAATAATAACATTCTATTACGCAGACCGGTTCTTAACAATATGATTGTTACATTAACATTCTCGATAACGCTATCACTAGAGAGAGAGAGAGAGAGAGAGAGAGAGAGAGAGAGAGAGAGAGAGAGAGAGAGAGAGAGAATATTTTTATTTGTGCTCTTACATCATTTTCTTCGCCTTTTTTTTTTTACACATATTTCGTAATTTCCTTTTTATTCTCATATTCTTCATCATTCTAAAAGTAATATTAAGATTTTGCTAGTTTTTGTCCAACTCGTCCAACCGATTATTCGACTTATTTCTGAGTTTTATTCGAATTTTGTTGTTCAGTTTTCGGAATTATTTCTTCCTTTTTTCTTTTTTCCGGGCCTAGTCGTCGATCAAGATTTCCAGCGCAATTATACTGACTTTGAACGGACAGTACTAAAATAATAACAACAGCTTTTGTTAACTATTACGGACTTTCACATATCTTTTTCATGCTCGAACACTATCATATACAGTTAAATTAAAATTTACCATTATAGCTAACAAATAGCATCACTTCTCTTCATCTTAATCGGAAGTCCAGAAATTCGAAAGAAGTGCTGCTCTTGTTCATAGCGCTGAAACTCTCTTCCTTGTTGAAACTGAATTGTGCAGTTCGTATCTTATAAAGAGTATTGATGGATTCAGCACATTCCGCGTTATGGGCATCATAGCATCTTTTACACTCAGGAAAGTTAATATAAAATTAGTTCCAAGAATTCAGATCTTTTCAGAAGATATAATAAGGGTTGGAATGGAAGAATCAACATCAAGTACTTAGATTCACAGCACACCAACAAACTACCAGTGAGATTTAAAGAGCTCCAGGCCAAGAAATTTGTCGATTCCACTGCTAATGTTGACATCCTTTGGAAGGTTTCACTAATTTTACATCCGTCCAGACCCGCACGGTCAGACATTATGCAGTCAGTGCACAAAGAAACATATCCTGGAAAATCAGTCATAATATTCTTGACAATGATCGTAAGAAAAATGCTGGCAATATTCGCTACAGCAGGACGCATCCTATAAGCAAAGTCGTGCTACTTGTATTTGTAGCAAATGGGTTGCCGAAAAGTCATCTTGAAGTGTACCAAAAATTGTCTGAAGGATTCTATGTGATTAGACGAGCTGGTATGTCGACGGATCTGGTCATTGATTATGAGAAGCATGAAGACGTCTGGATGTCTTACGGCTTCTTGCGTTCCTCCAGACATATGAAACTTTCACGGAAGATCCGTCGATTCACAGCATTTCAAGTGGAGTAACTCGAGACAAAAAGGTGAAAGGACAGAGCTAACTCCATAGGAAAAGCAATAATAGCTTCAATGGTTGGAGAAAATGTCCACGAGAATACTTAAAAAGGATCAGGTATTACACTTGGGTCAAAAGTTTTGCTCAGCAAAGATGAAGTAGTTAAGACTGATCCATAAATTCTATCCCAGAGACTGTGTATGCTATTTACCAATGAACCCTCAACTCAGCAGTAGCAAGAACATTTCCAGTATGAGCTTGTGATTATCCACCTGCACGTTTGATTATTTCGGACTACCGTGAGAGGCAAAAAAGCAGCTTTGGCAGACGCAATAAAGGAACTGACATCCCCTGTACAATCAGGTCCACAATCTTCAGATCCGCAGCATCTCTTAGTGATAAAGCACTACTTAAACGCCTCCCATGGCAAAAAGGACTCACACTTGATGAGATATGTGTCCAATACTGCAGACATGTAACAACTGGTTATGAAAAAGCACGCATTGTCTTTGATGGGTATGAAAGGAGATCTGTTGGTGTTAATGTGTCACTGACCCCTTTAATCCCTTTAATGGTGCTCGAATAAAAAAAAAGGATGTTTTCCTTGCTAATCAACAACAAAAAAAAATAATTTATCAACTTGCTGGGAAAGGGGTTGGAGAAAGCAGGTTGTAAAGTAGTCTATGCATTTGGAGACGCTGACGTATGTGAAGACTGCTCTAGAACTGGCACAGACACGAGAAACCATTTTTATAGCAGATGACACTGACCTATTGATCAATTGAGTTATCATGCCAATAGACGTGATGGTTATAACATTTTATTCGCACTACAACCAAAGGTTAGTGCAAAAAGTGATAAACATAAGAGGGATGAGGAAATCTTTTGGAGATGTGGTCTGTTCCAACATTCTTTTCATCCATGCGCTACTGGGTTGTGATTCTACATCTAGTGTTCATGGAATTGGCAGAGCAGCGTCCCTTCGAAAGGTGATGAGCAATAGAAACTTCCTCAAACTGGCAGAAGTGATTGGCAAGAATAGCAGCACAGAAGAGGTTATTGAAGCTGGCGAAAAGGCATCCTGCTGGCGAAAAGGTATTCCTGTGCAATGGTAAAAATGGGGAAAACATCAATCATCTACGACTGAGGCGCTTTAAGGAAAAGGCTACAAAAATCTCTAAGCCACCAACAAGAGCAGCTACGAAATTCCACATTCTTCGAGTTTACTTCCAAATTCAGGAATGGAAAGATAAAAACCAGCTAAAACCCGATGAGTGTAGATGGAAACTTTCAAATGGTAAATTACAACCAATCACGACTAGCTTGCTACCTGCTCCTGTAAATTTGTTGGCTACAATTTGGTGTAACTGTACTTCAGGGTATACTACAGCAAAATGCAGTTGCAGGAAACATGGCATTTACTGTTCAAACTTGTGGTAATTGCAAAGGCCTCCACCACACCAACTCATCACAGCCAGACCTTGATTTTGATGAAGTTACCTTTGACTAGTTCTTGAAAGAAATCTTCTTTGGTCCGTTATGAACTTGTTATGTGGTGTTTATGCAAGAGCCTTGTCCCAGTATTCAACCAACTGACCATTCCTGCAAATTGTACTTATTTTGTACCTATTTTTTTATGAAATGTCAGGAATCCATGTGAAAATTGTTGCATTAAAAAGGCTATTTAGTCTGTTTTTTTTTAACCTATTATATTCATATTTGTATAAGAAAAAAGCATGAAAACAATGGCAAGGGCCGCTAGTCATTTTCTGGTGTTAGTTTATTATTAAGCATACAGCTACCTATCATTACAAGAAAATATCAAACTGGCTTGTGGTGGACCTTGTTTGGGTTTTCATGAAAAAGATTTTTTTTATTTCTAATTTAATAAAGTTTTTTTTTTGTTAGGAAAAAAACATCGTTTATTTTTGTCAGTAATTGTCAGGTATAATGGACATACGCCATACGTACCAGACGGTCGTTTGTTTTAACCACTATCAAACAGCAGAACGTGCGGAGCGATAGTCGTTCTATAATGTAACCATTTTTTACGGGTATTACGCTAGTAAAAATAGGAGAATGAAATGAAGACTTTTAATGTAATTTGCCTCTTTACGTCGACAAAGTCAGTTACCACCCGTCTCTTACCCGTCTCTGCGGCTGGGTATTAACTTCTGCTTTAACGGTTACGGTGGTCCAGACCTACTTGACTTACCCAAACAGTAGCATTTTTTTTCTTTTAAATATTTCCCTACCTGACCCTTCTCTCTGGCGGGGGAGGGGTGCTTACTGCCCTCAGCCCACCCAGCCCTGTCTACCGCATCGCGGAAGAGACACTTGTTAGTCATTGATCTTGTTTAGATTGTATAGACCTCTCTCTTTCACTAACCCTCCACCCCTATTCGGCTTTCTGTTTGTGGTACGTAAGCCGGAGGCGATCCGAGACTCAGAAGTTTGGCAAAGTGTGTGCGTGTCCGGAGTGGCGGGATGTGGAGGTGTTGGGAAAGAGTGTTACCCCCCCCCCGCCGTCACAGCACCCACGCTCATACCAGTCACTAAAATGAGACTCAAGAAGGAGCAGGGAACTGGTCCTATATGTATCTGGAGATTAAAGGCAACTTTATTTTGTTATATTTATTTGTTTTTAAATAACAGGGTTTTATGGAAAAGAGAGAGAGAGAGAGAGAGAGAGAGAGAGAGAGAGAGAGAGAGAGAGAGAGAGAGAGAGAGAGAGAGCAGAAATAAAGAAGGTACTGAAAAATAGCCGATTATTTTCGGAGATCCGAATTGCTTTTCGCTGATTACACGAGAAAAAGAAACCATATTTACTTTGCTATGAGACTCACACCCTTTCTTGATAAAAAAAGAAAATTCGTTATATAGTTTTGGTTCTCCTGTATCAGATGTCCCCCATGTTTCTACTTTCGCTTTTTCTCAACCATATACCCCTATTCTAAATTCTTAATAGCAGGCCAACACCAGTGAACTTTTTTTAAGGACGTGTGCAAAAGAGACTTAAAATTCGGCAACATCAACCCTGACCTCGAATGCTCAGCTGTAGACTGTGACTCCTGGAGGGTCAAAGTCAAAAAATGTGTCCAGCTGAGCAAGGAGAAAAGAAATGAACAGTGGACTTTTTTTTCTACCAAAACGGTCATTTTTAAATGTTTAACATATTTCAAACTGATATCAATTATTACACATTAAAAATAATTAAATTAAATAAAAAAAACATCATTTTTCTTACTTCAAATAATTTAATCAAGTAAAAATTTAATTTCTTAATTACTACATTTCAAATGTTATTCTAGCAAATTACCTAACAATTTAATATACAAAAAATATCGTAAAATTGAATTTAACTCGAAAATAATATGAAAAAAAAAGAAGCTTTTTAATTAATTTAGTAAGAAAGTAAAAAAATGGATTTTTTTACTTGATTAAATAATTCGAAATAAGAAAAATAATTTTTATTTTAATTTAATTGTTTTTATTGTGTAATAATTGATATCAATTTGAAATAAGTTAAACATTAAAGAAGCATTGTTAATGACCGGTAGAAAAAAGTCCTCTGATATTGTCTCGCTGCTACGAATTCGGTAGGTACGGGAATAATGGCGGTAAAAATAGGGGACAGTTTTGAAAGTTGGTTTATCATAATTTTTTGGAAGTTTCCGACTATTTTCTTGATTGTATTAGAAAGATTAAAACCTAAAGTTAATTTCCAAAAGGAAAAAGTATTCGTACACATGAAAAAAACCAAAAAAAACAAAACAAAAACAAAACAAAACAAAAAAACAAAAACAAACAAAATAACTATAATGAAAATGTTTTCCCGGCGCCATTCGGAAGCTGACAAATTCAGCTAAATTTTGAAGTTAAATAAATTCATTGTAAAAATCCTTTGAAAGCTAAATATTAGTTTTCTGTATCTATTTCAAAGATAATTAGTAAAGTAAAATTCTAAGATATCGAATTAAAAAAACAACACCTTTTTGTACAAAAGGTAGCTTAATTAGCCCCCAAAAGTGAGAGATTCTGCCTTTGCACAAATCGAAACATAACTAAGTCGGCTAAGAATACATTTTATGAAAGTCCAAAATGTCAGAAAGTCAAAATGTTATCTGAAAATGACGTCAGATAATTGGTGGGAGGTAGGGAGTGTTGGTTTTCCTTTTTCCTCCAGCTGTGCATCCGTATATTCCTATCGTGAACGTTTGTATAATTTTTAGCATTTAATTATTTTTCTGCGTTCCTCCTTTTAAATACAAAAATTTTTTTTTCAAGATTATATAAAAATGATGTTACACCGAAAGTGACACGTTCATTCAAACAAGGAAAATATTAAAATCTTACATGCAAAAAATTACGCGAAACATGTAATCTAAAAAAAAAAGGTAGAATATTTTTTGCAATTATAATTTTTTGTGTGAAAATATTAAATAAACAATGCTTAATTCAATGATAATATCGGTAGTTTGAGAAATTACTTTTTCTTGGAGCTATATTGAATTCGTTAATACGGACGTTAGGAGCTTTTTTTCGTAATGTTCTTAAAAAAATTATTTTTTTCTTTTTATTGTTACAATTTACGATGCTTTACTTTAATAAAAAAAAAAGCAAAAATAAATTTATTCATTTTTTTTACTACTGAAAACCAAAATTTTAGTAACGGTGTTTTTTGTTTAAGCAAAACAATACATTTCCATTATGATTCAAATAAAAATAATCAGTATATTATATTCTCTGATCATTATTTGATAAATTCTGAAAAATCCATTAAAATTGGTAAATTTTCTGATTTTGGTGAATCTTTAAGTAAAATGAGGGATTAATATGTTTATACATGATAAAGGTCGGAGGCTACATCGAAACGTTGCACAAATAACACTCAAGATGAGAGCAATATTCCGACCAAAACAAGCAATACAAACAATCAGCCCTCTTCTAAATAAATTGAAGACTGTAATAAAATTTCAGTATAAATATAAGTCGAAAAAAATAACAAAAACAATGGATACCATATACCAAACGCAGTAAAATTTAATTTTTCTACCGCCCTGTATATACTTTAATGTTTTGAAGCATTGTAATTCCTTTTACAAAATTTGTTTTCGATGTTCTTGTGGCTTATCGTCAAACTAAAATGAGAATGACTGATGATGCGAAAGGATAAAAAATAAGGTAAATCTGTGCTAAAGTACCAACTGAAGACATACCTTTAAAAAGTTGATTTTTTAAAAATATTTTGATCTATTTGAAACGAATGTCACATTTAAAATTGTCGCCGAATAAAGTTTTTATGATATCAAGACATTTACTAAAGAATGTATTCCCTATTGTTTTCACTAGTCGCTATGCTTGTTTTCGCGATTAGGATAGGTGCTGTCATGATTGCTAGTTGCAAAATGAAAATATTTTGAGAGGTTTGAAAATAATGAATAGAATGAACTAAGCTTCCTTAGAGGAATGTTACAAATGTTTTGTGAAAATCATATTTTAAAAGCATAATGTAACATTTAAAAAAAAAAATTGTTTTATATATTGTAAAATGTCTTGAATGTATGTAAATGTTATTGTATTTTTGCGAAAGGAATTTAAAGTCATGATTAGGTATATACAGAATTGAAATGATCTAGGAAAAATTAAGATTAATTATACTGATAAAATGGTTGGCCTAGAATTTTAGAGGGGACAAAAATAACAATTAGGTAAACGGGTATTTTTGAGAAGTTTTTACGGATGTGATAAGCCCAAAGAGAGATTTGCTTTTTGTATTTTTTTTAAATCCATAAATATTTTTCGCAAGAAGAGTAACTTGCCGGGGAAGCATTAGAGATGCCCCGTTCGGAAAATAAGATGGACCCTGTGGTAATTAAGTGCTTGAAAAAAAAAAAAAAAAAAAAAAAAGCTGGTCGCACGTGACGATTCAAAGCAGGAGGTAAGACCTTTTCTTTCCTGTATATTTATATGCGGGACATATCATTCCTCACTCGTGTTATTTTAAAAGCTCCCCATTTAAAAAATAAATAAATAAAAATAAAATAAATAAAGAAAATTATATATATATATATATATATATATATATATATATATATATATATATATATATATATATATATATATATACATCCCTCTTTTCTCTTCTCTCCTTTCTTTTCTCCCTGTACATATTTATTTCAGGGTAATTGTAAATATACCCTTCTCATTTTCATCTTAGTTTAATTTCTTCCCTCTACTTTCTTTTTTAAAAATCAAAATGCCATCGTTTACCCCTGATGAGGATGGTGAAAGACGTCTCGGGTTAGGAGTAAAAAGAACTCTCTTCTCTGTCATTATATATATATATATATATATATATATATATATATATATATATATATATATATATATATATATATATATAATATAGAAAAATCTTATTCAAAATTTCCAAAAAACATTATAAACCTGTTAGGAAGGTATACAAAATTTTAATAATCCGACAAGGAGTATATATGTATACATACATTTATATACATATGCATATACATATATAAATCTATATAGACATACCATAGAAAACGTCATCATATAATGATTAGATCACTCTCTGACTGACGTAAAAAGCATTTAATAAGAATAAATGTTTAATTTCAACTGTATCTGTCGCGGTTGACGGTGGCCAAATGGTACAGGTTCTTGTTAATGAAGTCAGGCATGCCTTATGTTGCCGGGGTTCGAATCTCTCCACTAGCTTTAATCGTTACATCTTACACTGATTTTTTTTTTTACACAGTGATCACCACTTATCAAGGCCCGGAAGCCACTCAGGGATAAGGGTTATTGCAAGTGCATTACGTTAGTGTGGAGATTTGATGAAGTGTTTACTTAAGGGGGCGGTTCATTAGGAATTTGTTAACGTTGGACTTGAACACATCCAAGTTGTAGTCCGGTGAGAAGCCGGCAGACGGAACAGAGTTCCACAGGCGTGCAGTTCTAAGAAAGAAGCTTTGTTCATGGAATCCGCGTTTTGATTTAGGCACAGATATAGAGTGGGGGAAATTTTTCACAGTGGATTAAGCTAGACGGGTGTTTTTCGTGAAAGATTGGCGAGGGGGGACTAGAGATTGGAGTTCAGACGAGCACCTGCCATGGAAATAACGATGAAACAAGGATAGGCTCGCAACGTCTCTTCTGTGGGAGAGAGGTTGCAGGGTAGAGAAAAGGGCATCCCCCACTAAGCCACGAAGTCTATTTTGTATTCTGTCAAGGCAGGATAGGCTGTTTTTAGCAGCTCCTGCCCAGATATGTCAACAGTATTCCATCCTTGGACGTACTTGGCTTTTATATAGATAGAGAATTGCATCAGTAGTGAGATATCTTCTGGAGCGGTAGAAGGATCCCACCATCTTTCCAGCGACCTTGGCAACAGACTTGATGTACGTGTTCCATTTCAGATCATGAGTAAAGGTACAAACCCAGAAGCTTGTCAAAACACGGGGCCTTACCCAGACGAGAGCCATCCATCACAATTGATGCCAGATGGGGATCAGAGCGTTGATGATGCAAGGATAGGAGTTTGGTTTTGGATGCATTAAAGGTAACCAGACACATCTTCCCCCACTGAACCACGCGCTCGAGATCAGAGGAGAGAGAATCAGAGAGAACTTTGTCATTTACAGCCTTTGATGTGTTGCCGTAGATGGTCTGTCATCAGCATAAATGTCAACGAATGATTTAAGTATGTGTTTAGGGAGGTCATTGATGTAGATCAGGGAGAGAGTTGGGCCCAGGATTGACCCCTGTGGGACTCCAGCATTTATATTACAGGCCTCCGATTTTTGTCCATCTACCACTACTCTTATGAGCCTATCGGAGAGAAATGATTTAATGATTGAGAAAACATTTCCAGTTATACCGTAACTGGAAATCTTGTGAAGTAGACCCTTATGCCATACCTTGTCGAAGGCCTTTGATATGTCAAAAACAATTGCCCTTACCACTATAATTGGGATGCCATCAGGGCCAGTTGCTTTACTGGAATCTAGGTTCTTTATTAGCTTTGCGACCTCATGCACGGATATTTGTATGTTACCTAGCTTGTTCTGTGTTATAAGAGGAAATATGGGGAGTTGATGGCCTTCGTCGCATAGGGTAGAATTAGCTGCAAAGTTCTTTGCAAATAGTTTAGCCTTGTCGGACGCTGATGAGACGACCTCTGGTCCATTGATAATGGTTGGGATAGAACGCACACTTTTGCTCAGGATCCTATTTGTTATATGCCAAAACTGGTGGGAACCAAGCCGCTGATCAGCTACCTTGAATTTAACAGACTGGGCATATAGCTCTCTTGCATTTTTTATTACTCTTTTACAGTAGTTGCTGGCAGTCCTGAAAGCAGCTTAAGTCTCAGTGCATCTATTACGTTGGTAGCTATGGAAAAAGTGATTTCTGTGCGCGATAGCAGCAGCACATTCTGGGGAGAACCATGGCTGGCTGTTAGGTTTTTGTTGGAATTTTTTAGATGGTATGAATTGGTCTATGCCTACAATTAACCATTCGGTCAGATCTGATACTATAGAGGACACTTCCTTTTTAAACCTGGAGTGCAGAGGTAAATCAGATATGAATGTACGGAAGCTATCCCAGTCAGCCATAGAGTATCGGTATACAGTACGGTGGAGGGGTACGTCTGGGGGCTTCTTACATTTCGTTTTTATCTTAACTGATACGACGGAGTGGTCGGAGGATCATAGAGGAGAATGAACGGAACATGAACATAGCTCAGGGGAAGTTGAGAGAAAAAGGTCTAGAAGGCTTGCATATTGACCGGGTGTATCGAGCACACGGGTGGGTTCGCGAACAATCTGAGTGAGGTCATAAGCAATGGCAAAATCATGACAAAACCTCCCCTCATCGTCTGTCTTACTTGAATGGGTCAGCCATTCCACGTTATGGACGTTGAAGTCACCACAGATGTGGATGTTAGCCGAGGGATGCGCAGACAGTATGTGGTCTATTTTCTCAAATATGCTCTTAAAGATAGTAACTCCGCTGTTGTGGGGCCGATAGAGGGCAAATATAAATGAAGTGGTGTTAGCAAGTGCAACCCTGAAGCACATATAGGGTAAATTAGGATCTTCTCTAGAGATATCCCTGCCACACGGGAAGCCATCCTTAATGTAGGCACATATTCCATGCCCATGGCGATCTTGGGGGTCAGATTTAGTTGTTAAATTAGAGTATCCGTTAATTATGAACTCATCTAGGGAAGTGGTCGGCCCTATTCCAGTTTCACTTAGAAATAATAAGTTCGGTTTCGTCTCCTGTAATTGGGTTTCAACCTCTGGAAGGTTGGAACGTAGACCCCTGATGTTGGAGAAGGAGACCTGGTAGTAGGGGTCTACGTTGGAAGAAGGGGTTCTAGGTTTAATCGAGTTTTTATTCTGGAGATATTTCATGTTGAGGTTTTGGGATTTGTGGAATAGTTCGGCATACTTGGTTAGAACAGTACAGAGAGGGAAAGTAAGAGAGAAAAAGACAGGAATTTTTTTTTGTAGCACACGAAAAGGTAAAGCCGTAACAATTACCCACTAGTAGGGCATCGAGAGGCCCCACCACAGACCTCTGCATGGTCCAGATCCACTCACCAAATGGCAATACAGCAGTCCCAATACTTTGCGCCTGCTGATAGGACAGCCTCCTTAGTGGTTAATCCAAGGTTCGGGTCCCTGACTATCAGGCGGATAACGTCAGCCCAGACAAAACGTTCACCTCCAGCACCCTTACTAGTGACATGGCCACAAGGACAGACAGAGACAGAAAAATTTCCGACATCTCAGACTACTAGTCACCAAGTACTACCGACCTTTAAGCAGCTTTTTCTTCACCCTTTGTCAGAAAAATCACTCATAGAATGAGGATTGAGGGACAAAAAAGGAGAAGCGAGAGTTACTGGAGCTGTCGATAACACATCCACTGTATTATCTACTCTCCATTTAAAAAAAAGGGGGGAGGAGGGGAATGGGTACAAGTGACTTATTTATATCTAAGTAGTAAGTCCGGTGCTAAGTTAACAATTCAGGACACTTTTGATTATAATCTCCCCTCCCATATTAATGAGTGGAAGTTTGTCGTTATCTATCGAGTTTGAATCATTGGAGTTTCACCTTATAATTAATTAAAATCCAATAATTAACTATTATCAATTTGTAAAGTCGGCTTAATATTAATTTACATTCGAGTTTAGATAATTATTCAAGGTTTTACTTTAGGAGTTTCGTTTTCATAGGTAACTTTTTCTTTGCTAATGTCACTGTATTATATTTCGAATGTACTTGAAAATAAGGCTAACTATATTAGATGGTTTGATTGGCTAGCCAGGAAGCAAGCATTTTCAATACAGGCAAGCTTGCAGTAATAGTATATATTAAGTATACTACTTAATAAAGTCCTAAGTTTATCTACTCTAATAGAGAATAATTTCCGGCATTTTTTTTTGATGATTCCCGAAAGGATGAAACACTAGTGTCTGTAGGTATTTAGTAGTTATTATAGTAAATAATAATAATAATAATAATAATAATAATAATAATATATATATATATAAAATTAACTCATTTTTGCCCTTTAATTTTGACCTTAATAGGATTAAAAATCAAGACATTTCATGCAAATGTAATACGCATTAACTGCAGCACAATATCTGATGTGTGTTTATAGGCCTATCATTTATCCACTTCCTCGATAATCGTAGATTCCTATATTCTATCTGCTGAGAGTTCACTGTCAAAATCGGTTAAGATCAATGGAAATGGTAAAGTCTTTTCTCTCTAATAAATTCCCCCTTCTCCCGCCACCACTTGACACTGTTGCGGGATCGTCCACAAGAAACAGTTACGAAGGAACACCGGTTTGGGTTTTCTTTACTTCCTAGTTGCTTAAAAAAACTGGAATGGAATTTTAATTCTACTGAGTGAAACGCACCATGGAGTTAACCGAATCGAAGGGTTACTTATGCCATTTTTTTCGCTTTTCGCTGTGTTTTTTTTCCCTTGATTCATGCTTTGTTTTTCCGATTTACGTTTGTTCACTGTTTTTTGTTTGTTTGGGTTTTGCCGATTTTTTAAAGACGTTTAACATCGTTTTTATTTTTATTTTTATATTTAAACAGGGCTATTACTTCAGTTATTCTTTACTTTACCCCCCCCCCCTTACACACACCTCCAAACAACCGAGCAACGCCGGGTACCCCCGCTAGTATAGTATATTTCATATAGATGTGTATGTGTGTTTGTATGTATGTGTGAACAAGTCGAATGCTATTTAAAGAAGAGCTAAGAGGTTAACATTAATAGGTCTACATTCTTCGTATCAGTGCGTGTTGATGGGCGTCCGTTGTCAAGTTACAGCGATTTTGGTTGACATTAGATTATCAGCGTTGCACAATTATCTTTGTTTTTGTTTTACGGCATATCAACCCTTTTCAGGTTATTTAATGCCGAATCCAGTGATTTTGAAGAACACAATTTTTGAATAGAGTATATATATATATATATATATATATATATATATATATATATATTTTTTTTTTTTTTTTTTTAAAGTCAGTTTTTATTTAACTCATAGTTGGAACCCTAACAGGTACAACCACCTCGGGTCAGAGTGGACCTGGGAGCAATGGCAATTAAAGAGTGGCTCTACACTCCCCAAATCCCGAAAGCTGGGGCCTCACCATCGGATATAGTTTAAGGTCATATCAAAAACCACACAATTATTAAGTTGCCTTTTAAATGGTATTACCGTTATTAGTATTAGTAATATTAGTAGTTAACTACTGTAATCTATATTATCATTTAGAGTGTGTATCTGTTTATCATTTATAGGGACAAATATTACCCAAGAGATTTGCAATAAATTTGGCATGAGGTAAGGTCAAGATCCCCTGTGTGTCAACTAGTGGAACGCAGGCAAATGCGAGTAGTTATAATATTACTAATTCTAAGCGTATTACACACCCAACATAAGAATATACCTACTATTATACAAAAGAAACTTTGTGTGTGTGTGTGTGTGTGTAAGGGAGAGTGATAGTTTGTTCCCTATAGACTCCAAATATACTTTATGTATCTGACAGCGTTCTTAGATAGATTTTGTATCGGAATGTCTCTGATAAGATATACTGAATCGACAATCGAAAAAATCCGTTGAAAGAAGGAACAGGCGATTTGGACCAAAGTTAACACCTTACACAGCCTAACACCACCGGTGCATTTTAGAAGTTTTATTACCACTCGAGCAGAAAAGCTCGGCACAGAAAACCAACAATATGTTTTTTGATATGACAGGGGCGCGTTCAAAATGAATGTTTCTGTTTAAAGGAGAATCGCATCATGATACTTTACTTATTTATTTAAAACTTAGATTATAGCCATTATCACCGGACAGGCAGAAAGGCCAAGCATATAAAATCAACAAAAGGTTCGAAATGAATGTTTCTGTTGAGAACATAAACTATGACACTTGACTGTTGCATTTAAAATGTTACCCCACGATGGGTCGCCAACTAGAGCAATCAATCGATTTGATGGAAAAAAATGGGCGATTTCACTGATTTCAGTGACAATAAAAGTACTGGTAGTGTGAAACATTCATTCATTCATTCTCATACAACCCTGGGCACCGTCGGGTCTCCCTACTAGTCTTATCTAAGGGAGACAATCGAAGTGATCCCGAATTTAAAAATTACTTTCTATGTCCTTCCAACTCTATCGTGGAGATCAAACCTCTTTAAAACTTCAAACATGTATATCTGTTCTTAATGGAATTTAAATCATATGTATGCCACTGATTCAGAAAGTTTTCCAATATTTCAGACTCTTCGACGATATTGTGGGGAGAAGGGAGCAAAACTGGTAGAGAGGACAGTAAAGCCAAGAAAGTAAAATGGTATTATAAGCATAGTGTAACAATACATTACAGTCACCCTCATTCAATCACGAGCAACATTGGGGGTTCCAGCTACTTAATTAATAAAAGGGATGACGAAATAGGCATGGTAAATAAATAAAATAAATCCTTATAGCTGGAAACTAAAATTGAACACCCACAGATTGATAACACAAGAAAATTACCACCAGTCTATAGTAGAATCCGACAAAAAAAAAAAAAAAATGGATAATTATATTCCAAATCGATGTTAGCAATTAAAAGAAATATTTCCAACCACCGATTCCCATGATTGATAGCACTTTTCACGAGAGTATAACATTCAAAATCCTCGGACAAACATTCACAGAAACATGAATTGGAATACATACATAGAAGATATTGCCAAGTCTGTTGCTAAACTTCTTACATCTTTTAGTATCCTATCTCTATATAAAGCTACAATTTGCTCATGCATGGAGTATTGTTGCCAAAATCTGGGATGGTGCACAAACTACTAGCCTCTTGCACAGGGTTAAAAAAGTCTCTTGCGTAATAAATGCTATACTGCTTACCAAACCTCATCCCCTGTCCCATCGCCGCAATCTTGCATCTGTTTTACATTTGATTCCAAATATGCTCCGATGAACTCAGTTACCCGACCAATCTTATTAGCAACAACCTTGTTTCACTGTTGAAGTTCTCAGATGCTAGAGAACCTTCTACTCTAATGGCTTCTTTCCTCGGACTACTTGCATTTGGAATTCCTTTCCCGTTCCCCGTTTCTCCGACTGTATCAACACGCAGAAGTTTAAATGTAATACAGACGAACGTCTTGCTGCAGAACTACTCACGTAGGATGCTCCTAATAAATATGACACTTATCACAGTAGTTGGTCACGTTACAATGGCAATATGCTTTGTTTGGAATGAACAAAAGTAAAAACAAAACAAAACAAAAGTAACTAAAAAGAAACAAAAAGAAATTTTCATTAAAAAAATCTCCACATTAAAATACAAAAGTCTTACTTGTTCTCCCGATCTCAAGTCTATTACTATGGCGCCATTGCCGAAGTTTCTGTCAGCTTTCTTTAAACATTCGTGGAAATGTCAACATGTCGCTTTCTCGATCAAAATTTTCTTTTGATGAATGTGGTTTACTTTTTTGACTGACATAAAAACAACTTCAAACGTGAAAGACAAAATTAGTAAAGAGAAAATAATAATAATAATAATAATAATAATAATAATAATAATAATAATAATAATAATAATAATAATAATAATTTAAGCATAAAAATTTTTTCAAGGCAAAAAAGAATCGGTAGATGTTCCATTTATGTTTTAGGTCAATCCACGGGTGACACATGTCTTGTCTTCCCAGACAAAACTTAATCTCAAACGATCCCTTGAACCTGGAAGTCCCTGTCTAGTCTGATATGTCGTAACATTTTACGAATTGCCAAAGGCGAACAGTTTCCCCCCTTCAACATTTCTTTTGACAACAATATTTTATGTTATGCATTAAATTCTTCAATTAAATATTTTTTATTCATAAAAAATGGTAAAAAGAATGTTTGTCATTTTTCCTCATCTTTTCATGTTCGCCTGATAAAATTTATAACAAAAACAAAGAAAAAACGAGGACTTGTCTTCTTAAGATACGTCCATCTAATCTGTGAATTTAGCAATGAAAATCGTATTTAAACCCAAAGAGACAAACGGAGATAAATAATATTTTAAATTTAAGCGGGACGGACTGGTTGGTGGACAGGGAGATTCATAGAGGCAAGTGAGACCGCATTAAAATTAAATGATGCATTTAAACAAGTCATTTATTAAGTTCAAGACCCAACTAATGCAAAATCATGAATATCTTGCCTTCTTTTATCCTTAACTCCACCGCTATCCCACGCAACTTCAATTAATGATCGAGTCTGTGGATTTTTTTTTTAATGATATATGATGTAACAACTGCCGATTTTTTAATTGAATTGTTCCAAGTTCAACAAGGTGCACCTAAAGAAGATCGAAGGTTATATCGGTCAATATATTGCACGAATAGCACTCAAGATAACAACAGTGTTCTAAATAATCCGAATTCCATTTTTATATTCATAGGTACGGCTACAATCACGTTGACACACAGGTTTGCGTTACATCACTGAAGTTAAGCAACTTTGAACCCGGCAAGTTTCAGATAAATAACTGTTTGGGTACACCAGGTGCCGTATGTAGGATGATGACTGCACTTTCCCGTAAAACTGACATGGCTGTCGATGTATTTATTGCGGACTGTTATCCTCATCTTCATAGTTGTTATTGTTTCACTATATTTCGGCCAACTGATCCTCTGGCCTTCTTCAGTTGATTAACCGCGACGGGATAAGAATCCTGAGTCTCTTAACTGTATTCCCAGTAATTACTGCCTTCCGTAGTTGTTGCTGTCTCACCACGTTTTGGCAACAAAACCTTTGGCCTGCTTTGAGTAGGATTGAAACTGCTATCTTCATAAAATGTTCATCTGTAACCATATAGATTCAACGCCTCCATTTGAAGAAGGACATGAGTTGGCCGAAACGTGCTGGAACAACAACTATGAAGATGAGGATAACAGTCCGCAAATAAATAAATTACTGATCTCAAAGAATTCCCCCCCCTCCCAAATATATAATGCCTCTGTCGACTTCTTCATATTTAATGCACCCCCCCCAAAAAAAAACAAACCAACAAACAAACAAAAAAACTTGACATAAACCTCAAAAAGAATTCACTCAATGTAAAGAGCTGCAAAACTTCATGGACAAAAAAACTCGAAAGTGTTAGATGGATTATATTACCACCGAGCAAACATTACTTCTTCCATCTTTGTCAGAACCATCGTTACAGAGCAACTAAGCGCGCTCTTGACAAAAACGACCGAGGCACAAAAAGTGGCGTTCAAAAGTGCATCGATCATGGAGGTGAGTATGTAGAAAAATGAATTCTAGAGAACAAAATGCCGCTCATTTTAATGATGCAAGTCTCGTCTTCACAGCTCTTCAATGTTATAGTTTTTTAATTAAAAAATAAAAGGCCTTACTTTTGGAACGGCCCTCGTACTATGTTGTTTTTTTTTTTTACACAGGAATCACCAGGCCTGGGAATTTTGTAAATTTGATTACTTAGGGGGACGGTTCATCAAGAACTTGTTTACGTTGGACTTGAAGACAATCAAATTGTAGTCAACTGGAAAGCAGGCAAACGGAAGAGAATTCCACGGGCGTGCAGTTCTAAGAAAGAAGCTTTGTTCATGGAATTTACATTTATGTTTAGGCACAGATAAAGAGCGTGGGAAATCGTTGATAGTGGTTGTGGCTAGACGAGTGTTTTTCATGAAAGTTTGGCGGGGGGGGGGGAGCATAGATTGAAGTTCAGGTGAGCATTTGCCACGAAAATAACGATATAGTAAAGACAGGCTCGCAACGTCTCTTCTATGGGAAAGAGGTTGCAGGGAAGAGAAAAGGGTATACCCTACTAAGCTATGAAGTCTATTTTGAACTTTGTCACGGTAGGATAAGCTGCTTCTATCAGCTCCTGTCCAGATGTGGCAACAGTACACCATCGTTGACCGTACCTAGCTTTTATATAGGTAGAGAATTACACCAGGAGTGAGATATCTACTGGACGGTAGAAGGATCCCACCATTTTTCCAGCAACTTTGGCAATGGATTTGATATACGTGTTCCATTTCAGATCGGGAGTAAAGGTCAAGCCCAGAAGCTTGTCAAAACATGAAGCCTCCCCAAGACGAGAGCAATTCATTTCAATTGATGACAGATGGGCATCAGAGCGTTGATGATATAAAGCTTGGTTTTAGATGCATTAAAAATAGCCAGACGCTTCTTTCTCATTGTACCACGTGCTCAATGTCAGAGGAGAGAGAATCAGAGAACTCTTGGTCGTTTACGGTCTTAGATGGTAGTGTCGTCAATATAAATGTCTATGAATGATGTAAGGATGTGGTTTAGAAGATCATTGATGTAGACCAGGAAAAGAATTGGACCCAGGATGGACCTCTGATTGACTCCAGCATTAATACTGAGAGCTTCTGATTGCTGCCCATCAACCATTACTCTTATGAACCTATCAAAGAGAAATGATTTAATAATTGAGAAGACATTTTCAGCTATACCATAGATGTAGATCTTGTGAAGTAGACCTTTATGCCATACCTTATCAAAAGCCTTTGATATGTCAAGAGCAATTGCCCTAGAAAAGAAGCCTCCGTCGAGAGATTCGGTAATCCCATGAGATATAACTGTAAGCACTTCTGCTGTAGATCTAGCAGAACGGAAACCATATTGCATGTCACTAAGAAGGTTATTTTTGCTGAGATGTTTGAATACTTCTCTATTTAACACAGGTTCCAGCAGCTTACTCATGACGCACAGGAGACATTGATCTGTACCGAGAGGGAGATGAGCGATCACCCGAATTCTTAAATACAGGGCATACTAATGAGATTTTCCAAGGTGTTGAGAAGTATTTCTCCTTAAGACAATGCTTAAATAACTTTGTAAGTAGTTCTGGTTGAAGCTTTTTGAGCACTATGATTGGAATGCCGCCAGGGCGAATTGCTTTACTGGAATCAGGGTTTTTGATTAGCTTGGTAACACCACGTACATATATTTGTATGTCGCATAGCGTGTTTTCAGATACACAAGGAAATACTGAGGGTTGGCGACCTTGGTCGTAAAGGGTAGAATTAGCTGCAAAGATCTTGGCAAAGAGTTTGGCTTTGTCTGATGCTGACGAGATTACCTAAGTCCATTAATGATAGTTGGGATAGAGCATACACTTCTGTTGAGGATTCTGTTTGCTATTTGCCAGAACTGATGGGAACCAAGTCGCTGCTCAGCTACCTTGGACTTGTCGGACTGAACATACAACTCTCCCGCTTTCTTTATTACTTTTTTACAGTCCTGAAAACAGTTTTAGTCTCAGTACATCTATTACGTTGGTAGCAATGGAAAAAGCGATTTATGTGGGCAATGGCAGCAGCACATTCAGAGTGGGAACCACGGCTGGCTGTTAGGTTTTTGCTGGAACTTTTTCGAGGGTATGAAACGGCCTATACTTACAATTAACCATTCCCCCATGCCTGATACTATAGAGGATACATCATTTTTAAACATGGAACGCAGAGGTAGATCTGATATAAATGTACAGAAGCTATCCTAGTCAGCCATAGAGTATAGATATATTGTACGAGAGAGAGGTACGTCTGAGGACCTATTACATTTCATTTTTATCTTAACTGATACAACAGAGTGGTCGGAAGATCCCAGTGGAGACAGAATGGAAGATGAAAATAGCTCAGGGCAAGTTGTAAGAAGAGGTCTAGGAGACTTGCATACTGACCGTCAGTGTCGGGAACACGGGTGGGTTCATGAACAATCTGAGTGAAGTCATAAGCAATGGAGAAATCGTGACAGAACCTCCCCTTGTCATCGGCCTTGTTTGAGTGGGTTAACCATTCCACACTGTAAACGTTGAAGTCTCCATAGACGTGAATGTTTGCGGAGGGGTATGCAGACAGGACATAGTCAATTTTCTCAGATATGCTTTTAAAGATAGTAACTCCACTGTTATGGGGGCGATAGAATGCAGATATAAACGCAAGTGCAACCCGGAGGCACATGTAGGGTAAGTTAAGATCTTCTTTAGAGATGTCCTACCACACGGAAAGTCTTTAATGTAGGCACATACTCCATGCCCATGGCGATCTTAGGGGTCAGATTTAGAGGCTAAGTTAGAGTATCCTTTAATTATGAATTTATCTAGGGAAGTAGCCGGTGCAATGCTAGTTTCGCTTAGGAAAATAGGTCTGGTTTAGTCTCCTGTAATAGAATTTGAACCTCTAGAAAGTTGGAACGTAGACCCCTTAATGTTAGAGAAGGAGACATGATAATGGGGGTTTACGTTGGAAGTTGAAGATCTTGGTTAAATCGAGTATTTTTTCTGGAAACCTTTCATGATTGGGAAACGATCAACATCATTCCTGTCTGTACAATTTCATTTGAAATCAATAAACCACCCTTTAATCGTTGTTTACAATGGAACGCAATCAAAATAACACTTCTGAATTCATTGTTTGGCTAAATAGTACATATTAACATCAGAACGCAAAGTTTCATCAACGCAATATATATATATATATATATATATATATATATATATATATATATATACACTGTAGAAAAGTGCCCAGTTATAGGTGAAGATATTAATGTTTTTAGGCAATTTTTTTATATTTGTCGTCTGAAGGATCAAAATTCAAAACAATACTGATCTTGTAAAAATCCGTCGCCTCTGTCGAAAGTTTAAGGCAGACATGCAAACATACATACATTCATACATTTACATATTGGTAACTAAAGATTTTCGACCTAAACCGATTAACAAGCCTTCTCTATCTCAGAATACCATTTATGTAAAATTTTAAATGTTTAGACCAGAAATTATCTAAGTAATTTGGTAGAGACCGCAGAGGTCAATTTTTAAAAAACTTTTACCCCTATTATGACCCCTTAAAATTTATTGTTCTGTGATTAAATAAAGTTATTAAGGTAGATCCATGTCCAAGGAACATATATCTTAAATATCAATTGTTTAGACCAAAAATTGTCGGAGGAGTTTGGTAGAGTTCTCAAAGGTCAAATCGTTGAACTTTTACCCCTTAACAGCCAAATTCCTGGTCGAAAACCGATCACATCGATTTTCCCAAATCTCAGTACCCTGTATATAAAAATTTGAGTCTGTAGACATAACATTGACAAAGTTATTGCGTAGGGAAATGTACATACACAGACAGACAGATACACAGACAGATACACAGACACGTTCACTTTTATGGATATATAGATAGATAGATAGATAGATAGCCTAGCATTTACGCCCGGCGTTGCGCGGGTGTTTGGATGCGTATGTTGAGCAAAAAAAAAAAAAAAGTGGTAGTATAAAGGCAGGCTCTAATCCGTACTGCGAAGGAGGAAAAGAACGAGGAAAAAACGTGACGTCTTTATGACCACCGCCAAACCGGAAGTGACGCATTAGAGGATTACTTTCAAAAATATCGGCGAAAAAGGCGATCCCCCCTGTTGAAAAGTGCCCAGTTGAAGGTGAAGATATTAATGTTATTAAGCAATTTTTCGATATTTGTCGTATGAAAGGTCGAACTTCAAAATGATACTGATCTTGAGAAAATCCGTCGCCTCTGTCGAAATTTATAGGCAGACATGCAAACATACATACATACATACATACATTTGTATATTGGTAACTAAAAATTTTCGACCCAAACCGATTAAAAAGCTTAACCTATTTCTGAATACTCTCTATGTAAAATTTCAAATGTTTAGACCAGAAATTGTCTGAGTAATTTGGTAGAGACCGCAGAGGTCAAATTTTTTAAAACTTGACCCCTACCAACTATTTTCCATGGTAGTTAAGGAATCCTCTGATATAGAAAGGCATTACCGTACATATTCACACTTTTTAATATATACATATGCACATAAAGTTATGAACAGGACATAGAGCCCCAGTAAAGCCGGGTTGAACTGCTAGTATATATATATATATATATATATATATATATATTTATATATATATATATATATATATATATTTACATATATATATATTTATATATATATGTAAATTACCTTGTCTGTGTGTATATGAAGAGGTCTCTACTAAACTACTCTGTCAATTTTTAGTTTACAGACTTTAAACTATATATATAATGTATTCTCTTTACAACCTACATAGTTTTACAAGCTCGTTGACAGATGGAATCAAATTTTAGAGAACAAAGATCGTTATTGTTTTATGATAAGGATTTCATTTTCAAGATGAAAGTTTAAATTTGCAAAACCTTTTGCACCGACCTGATATATTCTAAAAAACTGCATCCGATGTTGAAAAACCAATTAAACAATCCAAGGCGTGTAGAGTCAACCACGTGTTTTTTTTTTTTTTTTTTTTTTTACATAGGCATCACCACTTATCAAGGCCAGAAGGCCAATCGAGGATAAGGATTAAAGACTGTAGTAGACAATTGGACAATATAGTAATCGTTAGTAATGGAAATTCGGTAAATTTGTGAACAAGTAGAACGGCTCATCAAGAACTTGTGTACTTTAGACTTGAAGACAACCATATTGTAGTCAGCATGAAAGCAGGAAAACGAAAGAAAATTCCATAGGCGTGCAGTTCTAAGAAAGAAGCTTTGTTCATGGAATCTACGTTTAGGTTTAGGCACAGATAAAGAGTGAGGGGAATTATTGATAGTGTTTTCAGCTAGACGAGTGTTTCTTGTGAAAGTCTGGCGAGGGGGGAACCATAGACTGAAGCTCAGTTGAACACTTTCCATGAAAATAACGATACATCAGAGACAAACTCGCAACATGTCTTCTGTAAGATAGAGGTTGCAGGGAAGAGAAAAGGACATCTCCTACGAGGCTACGAAGTCCATTTTGAACTCTATCAAGGCAGGACAATCCTTTCTAGCAGCTCCTGCCCAGATTTGGCAACAGTATTCCATCTTGGACGTACCTGGCTCTTATATAGATAGAGAATTGCATCAGCAGTGAGATATCTACTAGATCGATAGAAGGATCCCACCATTTTCCGTGGCCTTAGCAACAGATTTGATGTACGTGTTCCTCTTAAGATCAGAAGTAAAGGTTAAGACCAGAAGCTTGTCAAAACTTGAGGCCTCCTCAAAACGAGAGCCATTCATTTCAATTGATGCCAGATGTGGATCAGAATGTTGATGATGTAAAGAGAGAATCTTGATTTTAGATGCATTAAAAGTAACCAGCTTATCCTGAACGAGAGTAACAGTATCAATTACGATCTCGTGTATGATCTGTCTCCGTTATATTAGACTACACCTGTAAACAGAAACACATACAGTGTATCACAAATATTTAAGTATATCTCTTCATGGACAACACTGAAAAAAATGATTTTTGACACAATAAAAAATAGTCTGTCTGGAGCATATATAACAGAGTTCATTTATTTTCTCCTCAAAATAACTCAAAATACCGCCACCAATAGCTAAATCCCTGGCAACAAAAGTGAGTACACCCTTACGAAAAGTTGCCAATATTAACATACATGTCAACTCTCAATATTTTGTGTGGCCACAATCATCATCCAAAACTGCCTTTACTCTCCTGGGCATGGAGCCACTGGAATGCTCTTTCACTCTTCAATTACAACGTCGCGGGGCTGGCGAATATTTGAGACTCTACTTGAGGATACCCCAAAGCTATTATATTGGGTTCAAGTCTGGAGACATGCTTGGCTAGTCCATCACCTTTACCCTCAGCCCCTTCAGTAAAGCAGTGGTTGTCTTCGATGTGTGTTTTGGGATCTTTATCATGCTGGAACACTGCTCTGTGACCCAGTTTCTGGAGGGAGGGGATCATGCTCTGCTGCAGTATTTGACAGTACATGTTGGAGTTCATGTTTCTTTCAATGAAATATAACTCTCCAATACCCGCAGCACTTATGCAGCCCCTGACCATGACATTCTCACAGCTATGTTTGACTGTAGGCATGAATCACACACTTATCTTTATACTCCTTAAATTGGTGCGCATGGCTGAAACCCCAGGAGGAAGCCTCTTCTGAAGGACATACACAAGAAAGCACGCAAACAGTTTGCTGAAGACATGTTAACAAAGCCGATATATTACTGGAACCATGTCCTAAGGTCTAATAGGACGAAACCTAATTTGTTTGGTTCTGATGGCCTTAAGCATGTGTGGCGGCGACCAGTGGGGAAGTACAAAGATAAGTGTGTTAAGCCTACAGTCAAGCATGGTGCTAGGAATGTCATGGCCTGGGGCTGCATGAGTAGTGCAGGTGTTGGAAAGTAATATTTCACTGAATAAAACATAAACTCTGATATATATATATATATATCATATATAGATATATAGCATATATAGATATATATCATATATACAGATCAAATATATATATATATATCATATATATATGAAATATATATGTATATATATCGTATATATATCATATATATATTATATATGCATATATGTCATATATATATTATATATGCATATGTATCATATATATAATAAATATACATATATATGATATATACACATATATATATATCATATATACACTATATATATCATGTATAATATATCATATATATATCATGTATATATATCATATATATATATCATATATATCATATATATATGATTATCATGTACATATATCATATATATATATCATATATATATATGTATATCATGTATATATATATCATATACATATATGTATATCATGTATATATATCATATATATATGTATATCATGTATATATATATCATATATATATCATATATGTATATCATGTATATATATATATCATATATATATGTATATCATGTATATATATCATATATATATCATATATATATCATATATATATGTATATCATGTATATATATCATATATATCATATATATATATATATGTATATCATGTATATATATATCATATATATATAACATATATATGTATATCATATATATATAACATATGTATATCATGTATATATATCATATATATATCATATATATATGTATATCATGTATATATATCGTATATACATCATATATATATGTATATCATGTATATATATATCATATATATATGTATATCATGTATATATATCATATATATATCATATATATATCATATATATATGCATATCATACACTGATGAGCTGTGAAACAGCGAAACAGTACCGTATGTGTATGACACACACACATATATATATATATATATATATATATATATATATATATATATATATATATATATATCCGTGCGGTTTGCTTGATCTGTGTTAGTTAATAGAATTTATTGGGCGCGGAGCGTTTGTTCAGTTGGCAGAGTGCTTCCCTCGCATGCAAGAGGCTCGGGTTTCGAATCCTGAGTGCGGATGTGTCTAACTGATGAGCCAAAATTAGAGCGAAACTCGAGTCTTGTACTTCCGGCTCGTTTACTGTCATGATTCTTCTGGACTACGTCGTTGTTTGGCTGTGGAATTTATTATATATCATCTCTCACACTCTGAAAATCATATATATATATATATATATATATATATATATATATATATATATATGTATATATATATATCCTCGTATTCATTTAATCATGCTTTCAAATTATTTGCATTATTTTGTTTGCTGTACACATGGCGGTCTGCATTCGATTTCTATCGTCTTTTAGGTATTTGTTTGTTAAATGCTATATATCTAATTGATTTATGTTATTTTAATTTTTAGTTGTTTTTGAGCTGTGTGTATAAAACTAAAAATGGGGATGATTTATTACAGGATGCAATTTAGCAATCAAAATGTCTTCTTTAATTCGAATGTTGCCGCCATTTTTTCGCTCTTTAGAATATCCACAGTGATAGACTTGCCACTATTGTTACTAGTGTAAATGTGCCTATTACAATATAGGCAATGGTAATACATTTGAATGGATGGTAATAAATTTAAGTTAATTCCATCTAATCTCGTGATAGGGAGATGGGTTACTGTGTGCTTTTTGTTGTGATAGCGTTGGTCTATTACTCTAATCGTCTTTAGGTAGTAAAGATGTTTTTTATATGCTAGAGGAGTTATTTCATGTAGAACCTCGGTGTGAAGTTTCTTGATATCTTTAGGTAGTTGAAAACATGTGAGTAGATGTATATTTCTTATATTATGTTTAAGGCAGTGTTTGAGAAAAATTATGGAGTCGACCGTTACATGTTTTTCAGAAAGTTGAAACAACTTTTGGCTGTGGCAAAATCTGTCTTACTTAGACTAAGTGATAAAAGGTTAATGCCGTTTGCTTTAAGCATTGTTTATATAAAAGACAATTTACGTTTATAGAAGGCAATATAATGCAGAGGTGTAACGAATAGACACAACCTAATAATAAGCTCTGTCAAAGGAGAAAATACAACTTAAAAAAATAATTATTAATTTTCTATAATCGTATATTGCAATAATATCGTGGGGTCTACCTTCCTGTCGGATATCAATAAACATACTTTATTTAATTAAACTTGAAATTTATGGAAATTAAACATGTACAAATAAACATATAAGCATAAGGTTCAGGGCAGGGATCAGGGGTGCATACGAGTCACCGTATATTACACGGTGTGGATACTTGATGGTTTAATATATATTGTAAATCTTTGAACTTTATATTTCTTTGGTAGAACAGAAAAAAAACTCTTATTGAAATGTAATAACATCTTCCGTATTTGATTAGGGACTTATTGAAACATCAATATACAGTATTAAACGTATTACAATTGTGGAAATCCCCTCGTTGGAAGGAGGGACCTCAGAATAAAATTAATTAATTGAATGAACGACAATTACACGTGCATACACATAAAATAAAAATTAAAAAAATGTGCACTCTTACATTTAAAATATTGTAGTTGTACCTATAACCTTGTCCCAGCCAAGATTTGAAACGATTTGCACTCTACAACATTATATATATATATATATATATATATATATATATATATATTATATATATACACATATATGTATATACATATATATACATATATGTATATACATATATATACATATATGTATATACATATATATATACATATATATATATACATATATATATATATATATACATATATATACATATATATATATGTGTGTGTGTGTGTGTGTTGTGTGTGTGTGTGTGTGTGTGTGAATTTGATCGCGTGTTGAAAGAATGAAAATGAAAGCATTTTTTTTTTACATATACAGGACTGACAGAAATAAAAAAAAAAATCGAAAATAAATATATGAAGTAGACAGATGAAACGAAGCTCGATAGGAAAATCGTTAGACACGTATACAGATAGTAGTATGAAAATATATTAATCACAAATAAGCTACATATGTGATTCTCAGAGGATATCGTTAGCAAGATGATTTCCTCCAAAAATAAACTATGAAAGTTTATCCTTATCTTTATTGTTATAAATATATATTCATACTACTACTACTACTACTACTACTACTACTACTACTACTGTAAATATCAATATATATATATATAATATATTACATTTTCCCTTCCCATCTTTTCTTTTTTTCTTTTAACATCTTCTTCCTCCACCCCATTAACATATATTCATTGATAGTTCCCTTCTCGTTTTCAGTAAAGGCAGCTAAAAACATTTTATATACAAGTAAAATGTTCTTGGATTTAGTCTTGATAATGATGTTTGGCCTGATGATGTAGGCTTTTCAAAAGAGGCACGACTGAAATATGTATGCACATATGTAGCCAAAAATGTTCGTATAAAACATACTATGTACATGCTTTTTTTTTATTAATCAAGCTCTTTATATTAAACACAGGTGTCTCAGTGGATTTTCATCTCTGAAACTAAACTATAAAACCATTGTATATATATATATATATATATATATATATATATATATATATACTCTTATAAATCTGCGTTTTTGTGTATTGATATTCATATTAAAAACTTCTTTTTTTTATTTATTTAAAAGGAAAATACAACTTTATTATATATGAGTCGTGGAATTGTATTCACTAGCAAAAGATATTACTAATTTGCATATTCTTTTAAACGTTCATTTTAATTAATTCCTTATTAGTTTTTTCGGATTTCTTATGGGATGGTCATCTTTACGTGTAATTATATTAATGCAGATATTGTACATGATTTATATTTGCGTAAAAAGTTTATAGTAAACACAAAACTCTTTCCATATATATTTTTGTACGTATATATTTTTGTTAAAAATTTTCTCCTACCAAACTCTTCCTTTATATTTGGAGTTTAGCCCAGGAAAATCGGTACAAAAGTGTGAAAATTAACAAAAAAAAAAATAAAAAAAAATAAAAATAAAAAATAAATAAATAAAAAAAAAATAAAAAAAAATAAAGGAAATTTGCCAGGTGAAGGTCGAATGCCGGTATTATGGATATTTAGTTAATGATTTAACTTTTCATTCCGCAGCAAACATGTCTTCATAACTCAGTAATTAAATGCAGAGGCAAAAATAAATCGGAAGCTAAACGTTTTAGTTTCAATTCTCGGTGGTGGCGCACGAGTCATTTTTTTTTAAAAACTTTTTAAATCATTATTATAAATATGAAATCTGCATTAATAAAAATATTATATTTTAGCGTATTTTACGACCGGGCAATGCAGGGCAGACTGCTAGTATAATTTCGTTAAAAATAAATTTTCAATTGTGAAGCACACCTATCTGGATAAACAAAAAGTTCTACTCAGTTAAAAGTTAACAATAGAATAAGCTTAGATGATAAAGAGTAAAGTTACAGAGGAACGTTAATACGTTAGCAAGTCAATAAGAGTTACAGAAAGAGGAATAAGAGAGAAACTTCGTTAAGCCATGCCATTTAAAGACTAAATTCTTCTCGTCAAAAGAGGAGAAAAAGACGACATTATATAAATGCAAAAAGACAACACTGATTTGAAAACATTCAGATTAGAAATAGAAAAATTTTAAAGATTAAAATTAGAACATTTTTTTATAGGGGGGGTAATATCATAGGGATAAAAGAGAGAAAAGATAGAAAAACCAATAAAGTCTAAGAAAACATATATAAGACAAAAAGAATACTTTAGAAAATTAATCTCCTTAACTTATAGGGTTTCGATGTCTACCATCTCACCAGAGGAGAGAAAATATTAGCAAATACTTATAAAGGTATGCACCCTATTTGCTAAAGTCAGTGAGATATGGAAAGTCAAAATCAAAATAATAATAACAAATTTATACAAGCACTTGCCCAATTCGGATATCTACACAGTTATGCGGATTACCCAATATATAACTTGGACCTTATTATCAAACGGATGTAAAGAACGCATAACATGGATTTTACCAAGCAAGCTGGATCTAAAAAAACTTTCATATCCTTTTTCTGCAAATCCTCCTGCTACAGGACTTCTGATTATTATTTTGACTGACTTTCCATGTCTCACTGACTTTAGCAAATAGGGTGCATACCTTTATAAGTATTTGCTAATATTTTCTCTCCTCTGATGAGATGGTAGACATGAAACCCTATAGGTTAAGGAGATTAATTTTCTAAAGTATTCTTTGTCTTGCTTAGAATAATAAAAATTCTTTGATATGAAACTCAACCACTTCATTTCATCTTGCATATCGAGCAATTCTTGTTTAGATGGGATAATTTATAGAATATTACTGCCAATAATATTTTGTAAACTTTACAATCTCACGTTTCCACAACAACTGATTGTTAATAAAACCTATTCTGAAATATATATATATATATATATATATATATATATATATATATATATATATATATATATATATATATAAAATAATTTTATAAAATAAACAATAGTTTCTCTTATATCTCCGTACTTTATGCATTTTGGGTTGACCAAAAATTCGTTCGTTTTCTGGATGTCCTCTTTCCTGCCTACTGAAGATCATTTTATATTTCTATTCTTCCAATCGTATATTTAGTGAAACGAGTATGTTGACGTCACTGTGTAATAAACCTCCCAGGAAAGGAGTTCTTATATTTTTGCTTGTATCTCACACCTTTGAATGAACGATCAAGCAGAGCACTACCGACATCTCACACTTTTTACTACAGAAAAGATAAAAAAATAAAAAAATAAACTACAGAAGCCAATCAGGGATAAGGGTTATTGTAAGTACATTACGTTAGTGTGAACACTTCATCAAATCTCCACACTAACGTAATGTACTTACAATAACCCTTATCCCTGAGTGGCTTCCGGGCCTTGATAAGTGGTGACCACTGTGTAAAAAAATAAAAAAAGAAACCTGCATCAAGATACTCTGTGTATAAAGTGAATGCTGTGTCGACAATGACAAAATAAACGCCGTAGTTAAACAAGATTGCCGTTTTACAAACAGACAAATCGCAGACATTCTCAAGATTTCCAAATCGAGTGTGGAAAATGAGTTACATTAATATCCACTTTAAAATTAGGAACGAGCCCTCTCTATTCCTATCTAACACACACACACAAACACACACACACAAATATACATATATATATATATACATACACATATATATATACATACACATATATATCTATATCTATATATAATTCTCAATTACCCCAACTTACCACCATATATTTCCTCACATTTTGGTTGGAAGATTTGAGTGCACGAACTTCGTTAATGACATTTTCACACCCTCTCCTTTTCTACCACATTTATTTATTCCTATCTAACACACACACACAAACACACACACAAATATACATATATATATATACATATACATACATATACATATACATATACATATATATCTATATATGAACAAATGATTAATAAAATATGTTAAAAGACATCTTGAAAAAGAGTTAAAAACATATTTAATTTTAAAAAAAGGAAGCACAAGATAAGTGGATAGTCCTTAATCTGCGGAGTTTCGAATATTATATATATATATATATACATATACATATATATATATATATATATATATAATTCTCAATTACCCCAACTTACCACCATATATTTCCTCACATTTTGGTTGGAAGATTTGAGTGCACGAACTTCGTTAATTTTCACACCCTCTCCTTTTCTACCACATTAGCCGAGTTACACGGCCAGTCGTGCGCGTTTTTGGCAACAATCGGGCAAGTGTTAAATGATAGGTGCGATGCGGGTGGAAAGTGACGTGTGGCTGGCAGGAGATTAAGATTTAGGCATACTTTTTGCCCTAGGCGCGAATTGATTTGGCAGTGGCGGCCACCAGCTGGCATTTGCAAACAGTTGAATTGGCCGACTCGGCCAGTCTTGAAGGACGGTGTCCAGGTGTGAGTAGATCTGTGTAAAAGCACCGTTTTGCCGTTTAAACACTTGATATGGTTTGGTTGTTTTGTTCTACGGCATATCAACTCTTTTCGGATTATTTAATGCTGAATCCAGTAATTTTGGAAAAAAAAAATATTATGCTTCAGATTCTTCATATTTTCAAATATTTAGTCATGGTGTTTGGTTTGGTTGTTTTGTAGAGAAAAATTACTGCTTTTGTTTTTCATTTTGAAGAACACGATTGCAAATAGAAAAGAAAATTACTGCTTTTGTTTTTCATTTTACAGAATACTTTTTTGCAAAGATAAAGGAAAAAAACAATAGCATCAGTGTTTGGTGCATTTTTTTTTCAAGAGAATGTACAAATTGTTTTTGTCAACAAAAAATACCCAAATCACCCAAGAAATAGTTAAAAAATGAGATTTTTTATGCAAAAAAACAAAAAACAAAACAAAAACAAAACAAAACAAAAAACAAAGAACAAAAATGATGATTTTAGTGTTTCAACATTTGAACAACGCTCTAACCATAATTCACGCAAAATCCCGACGATTCGGGCCAAATTCTGCAAGAGTACAATTCTTTTTAATTTCGTCTTTTATTTCCAAGTTTTTGACAGGATTATCAACGATTGCAAACTAACAAATTGAACCAAAATGCAAGAAATGTAATACTTAAAGATTTTTAAGAGGTGCCCAGTTTTTAATACAAAGTCCTAGTAAATCGACCCCTTCTTATTGGAAACACTCAAGGTAAACACCGAACCAAATTATTGCCAGTATGTTTAGGAGAGGTTCTTTCCGTTTTTTTTTCATATTGTCAGCAGATTATAATTTATTTGACACTCAGCTACCAGATTCTGCAATTTTTTTTAAATGCCAAGAATTTAATATTTAAAGACTTTTAGTGGTCGCTCAATTTCTAATATAACGTAAATAGAAATAGATGTTTGTAATGGTTTCGCAATGAACCTTGTTATAACTTAGTGCATTAATGTTATTTTTAAGTAAGAATAATATTTAGGTTTTAGGTCATTTCCCTCTAAATAATTTAAGTGATTGAAATAGGAATCTTATTAGTCACTGGACAAATATATGTCAAATTCCATGTGAATCTTTAATTTCCTGAATAGCAAAAACATGATTCACAATAGTCGCTTTGCTGCTAATATCCATTTTCGATGAATATTTGACAGGAAAGCGCATGTGGTTAACTTAAATTAAATTTTCATCACACGATTGCATTTTCAATAATGACGTGATTAAATTTTACCCATTTCAAATATGTGAAACATTTCTAACATACCCATATTGTAAACACATTCTGTTTACATTAAGCGAGACCGAAAGTTCCTTTTAGTGATATCACGTGACTGCACAGAGAAAGTCTCAAGCCTCGCAGACATCGCAAGACTCCTTTACTGAATAGAGTTCACGTTAAATCAAGACTAAAGTATGCCAAAAAGTATATTAATGAAGGTACCACTTTTTTGATAATGTGATATGAGTCGGATAAGACCAACATTGAGCTATTTGGCAATAATGACCCAAGCCATGTCTGGCGTGTAGACGGCTTTGCATATAATATGAAGAATACAATCCCTACCGTGAAGTATGGAGGAGGAAGCATTATGATTTGGAGTTGCTTTTCTTCACTCGGAATCGGAACACTATAAATAATCGAAGAAAGGACGAATGGAGCCGAATACAGGAATATTTTGGAGAATAACTGTAGTACTTACCAACACAACAAACGCCCTCGTGTTTGTGCCTTGTATAGGCATGCGCGACAACAAAACTTGGGTTTTTATATCCGGAAGTCTCGAGGTTGTCAGGAATCTACAGGCGCATGCGCAAGAGAAGGGACTGAGATAGTGGTATAAAGGCAGGTCGAGTGAGAAGGTTGTGGTGGTTGTTGTTATTGGATGTTACAGTGACGCGTGCGTTAGCAGGTGATTAAGAGGCGGTTTATTTTTGTGTGTCAAGTCGCGCACCTCGGTGAAGGTCATATAAATCGTTCACCTCGGTGAAGGTGAAGGTCATAATAACTTGCAAAGGTCTGTTGAAAAAATGGGAATGTCTGGTGGTTGGCGGTTCCAACAAGATAATGATTCGAAACATACAGCGAATGCAACTCAGAAATGGTATGAGGATAAGGAAATTTAGGTTTTGCTATGCCCCAGCCAATGACCAGACTTGAATACCATAGAAAATTTGTGGCTAACTTTGAAGAGATAGATTAAAACAAGGCGCCCCTCAAACATCCACCAATTAAAGTCTATAGCCAAAGAAGTTTGGGAAAACATTCCGTAAGGCATTTGCCAGGTCCTTGTGAAAAACCATGACAATCGTTTGACAACAATATTAATAATAAAGGAGGCCCAATTAAATATTAAACATTCTTTGTGCATCTGTCCAAATACTTGTTTCACTATCTATTTAAAAATGTTGATTAACTGTTTATTTTCTTAAAAAAATAGTTTCTCTCATTTCTATATATTTAGTAATGTGAAAGTTTTATTTTATTATTTTGTTTGATATCATTTGTACCAAATTGCTGAAGAATAAACAATTTTGTTTTTTTTCAAAGACTTGTTTCACCTCACTGTATATTTTATATGTTTTATATATATTCTATTATATAAATCTCACCTGTCTGTTTAAAGCTTTAGACAGGGGTGACGGATTTTCACAAGATCGGTATCGCTTTGAAGTTCGACTCTACGGACGACAAATATCGAAAAATTGGTTAAAAACATTAATTACTTCACCCTCAACGGGGCACTTTTCTACCAGGAAGGATCGCTTTTTTGGCAGATATTTTCGAAAATCATCCCCTCATTTCGATTGAATACTTTAAACCTTCGCTACTTCCGGTTTGGCGATAGACGCAACGGCAAAGACGTCACGTTTGTTTTCACTTTCTTTTCCTCCTTCGCGGTACGGTTTCGAGCCTGCCTAAAACCACTTTTTTCTTTTTTCTTTGCTCAACACACACCTCCGCAACGGGATAGTTTTATATATACTAGCTGTACCCGACCACGCGTTGCTGTGGCTCAGTTTGTTAAAATGTAACTCAAAAACGAAAAACACAAAATATATGTCTTATGTTTATGTTCTCAATATTTTTGGATACACAATACTTTGAGTTGTCCCTTTTTCTATGCAGATGTAGAGATTGTCTGATTTTCCGACTGTAGAACACGCAACATATATTTGTCCATGTGAGAAGACATCATAGTTTAGATGTAAGTCAAACAAATGTAAAAATTGTCCCTGAACCGTGTTAATTGTTTTTGCAAACGCCAAGCGAATTGTGTAGCTCAGTATCTTAAATTAAAATGGTATATTCGTTAAAATCAGGGGTTCTCAACCGGGGTTCATGGAATATTTCTTGGGGTCCACAAGCAAAACATAACAAAGCTTATCGTTATTATTATAGTTGTTGTAGAATACTTTATTTGCATTAAATTAGTTTTCATTTAAAATATTTCTTTGATAATTAAAACCTCAAAATTTATATGAGTGAAAAATAGAAGATTGTTTTATGACAATAGTTATGAAGGGGCCCACCAATATATAAAGAAGGGAAAAGGGGTCCATGAGTAAAAAAAAGGTTGAGAACCACTGGTTTACATCATACAATGAACGTTCACTCCCTGTTCTTCCTGACGGTTGACAGAAGGGGAAACATGAGGGTTTAATTTTACTATAGACATGTATGTGAACACGCACTGGAAAATCTCGAAAAGTAAAATTTATCCGATTTTCTTTTTGTATGTAAGTATAGTGTTTTATCAAATATAAACTGATGGAAAAATTAAAAGGAAAACTGTTTAAAGAATAAACCAACAAAGTGGGAGACCAATGATAATTCAGAATAATTCAGAATAAAGAAAGAAGAAAAAAATGTAAAAATGTTATAAGTTTTCAAAGAAAAGAAATAGTTTGGTAAACTGTTGTTTTTTTTTATTCCAAGAAAATATAATATATTGCTTTCAAATATAATTAATGAGAATATTCGTAAACATTTTGGTGCTTTTTCTTTATTGTTGCTAATTTAGAAATCAAAATAATGATTTTCAAACGAAAGCAATAGTATCTACTGAATTGTCACGTCACAGTAATGAAAATAGCCAAAACTTACGAAAAACGATGAGGGAGAAATTAATGAATAAATAAAATAGTTTTCGAAGACATTAGAAATTTTAGCTATTTTCCTTGTGTTTACTTAACATGTCACGTGACAAAACAAACATAGCCGAAATTATCTATTCCGTGTAATCATTGAAAATCGAAATAATTGTGACAATTAGGTAAAAATGTAAGGAGTTATCATGTTTTTTTAAAAATTAAATATCAACTTTTCGACTGAATGAAGAAGCGCCCTTTTTATCGGTAGACCTGTATAATGAAAACCCTCGTATATATTTTTGGTACTCTTGCATAATTTGACCCATATCTTCAGGATTTGTCGTCCATTGTGATTCGGGCTTGACTGGCAGTCACTGGAGAAGCCGAGCAAAGTAACAGATGCAGACGAATTTCAAAACAAACAAACAAACAAACCGGAAAAAAACTAGAAATATAATTAATATAAAATAACAAAAACTTGCGTAAATTTACTGAGTATATATATTTCTTTTTCTAGAAAAGTTACATTTTTTATTGTTTATTAACTTTTTTTCGCAATTGTTTTATAAAAAAAATTGATTTTTTCCCGTAAATTGTGAGGCGAAAATTTACATGAAAAAAGAAAATTGGCAGTAAATGTTTCTATTTGCAAATAGAATTTTTATTATAAGAAAAGATGAATGCTTTTTATGAAGACTGTAAATTGTTAGGTGAAAGTACAGAAAAAGTTTTTTTCAAGAAAATGCCCAAATTATTTTTTGTCAACACCCCCATTAATTATGCAAAAAAATTTCGATTTAGTGTTTCAACATTTGAAGAACGCCCGGCTTAATCCGGTAATTGCCGGTCTAGCTCTAACCGTAATTGATCCCGAGGATTCGGGTCAAATTCTGCAAGATTATCATTCTTTCTAATTTTTTTTTTTCAATTTTTGAGTGGATTATAAGCGATTGCAAACTTACAAATTTAACCAAAATGCAAAAAATTAAATATTTTTAAGTGGTGCTCAGTTCTAGTAAATCCTATCCCCCTTATTGGAAACACGAAATCAAATTATTGCCCGTATGGCTGAGAGAATTTGTTTTCAATTTTTTTTTGTTGGGGGGGGGGGAGACATTGGTGATGTTGCCCCCCCCTCTTAAGCCCCCCTCTAAATTCCCCAATTTTCATTTTTAAAAAACCCTTTTCCCTGTTATTACAGACTTAAGTTACAGATTATAAAAAAATTCAGTTTTCAATAAATTTCGTATTCAGTTTACTACAACGTTATAATTGTAAAATGGACCCCCACGTGAAAAGTTATACAAAATGTTTTTTTCAAACTTTTTTTTATAGTTTGAAATTAAGTATGTAATCGATGATATTAACAGGAAAAATGTTTTTAAGAAAATCAAACTTGTGGAATTTAGAAGGTGGGCCATCTCACTAACGTCCGCCTTTTTTCTCCACATATTTTAGCAGATTATTATTGATTTGACACTCAGCTACCAGATTTTCAGGGGTCGCCCAGTTTCTAATATAAGGTAAGTAGCTCTAGATGTTTATACCTTAGAGTAAAACTTGCGGAGTATGGGCTGTTTTAAGGTTGTTGTAAAAATGGAAATTTAAATTTCGTTCTATTTTGATCGCTTTTCAATTGTACCCCTAAAAACGAATGTGCTCAAAAGAATAACATTCAACACTTGTACCTTATTTATTTTTATTTATAAAAATAAAATTGTATTAACAAAAATGAAATAAATTTAATTTTAAACGAAAAAGTCAATTTGGTATATCTTTTTTTTAACATAAGCCCAACTCACCGATCACATTGGAAATGTCGACATTTTCGATGAATATTTGAAAGGAAAGCGACCATATGGGGTTAATTTAAATTTAAATTTAAATTAAATTTCAATCACATGATTACATTTCCAATAATCACGTGATTAAATGTTACCCATTTTAACTTTACCCATATTGTAAACACGTTATGAACGAGACCAAAAGTTCCTTGTAGTGATGTCGCGTGACGGCGGGCAGTGATGGTGATATTTTCCCAAATAAAAAAAAATCGCCACATCGTTACAAATAAAACCACCTAATTTATTAAATAAAAAATAAATATAATGTTATAATAAAAAAGAAATATATAAAAACACGCATGAGTACAATGAAAATACTATACCAAAATGTCGAAGCAATCGGTTCGGTGGTTTTTTGTTTTTCAAAAATTAACAAACCAAGAGAGACATTATATATATATATATATGTTCATGAAATAAGAAGCAATTTTCCTACAGTGTCACCCATAACAAGGCATATCGTCACTTAGACGTAAGGGGCTACTATTTGGGACCATGCCTAAGAAAGATTTACAAGATGTTGGTTTACGCTACATTTAAACTTCTGCATATCAGTACAGGGAGGGAAGTAGGTAGCAGTAGGCAGTTCCTAAGTCTAGCTGTTCGAAAGAATAAACTATTAGAGTTGAAAGCTTTCTAACATTTAGGGACTTCAACGGTGAAGGGATGAGATTTTCTTGCTAAACGGATTTGTCGGGGATATGCACGTCGAGGGGGTACAAGTGCAACAAGTGAATCAGGTTACATTCTATTAAAATATTTGCGAAACAGGCACCGAAATGCAACATTGCGCCGATGGGACAGAGGTTGGAGCTTACTTTACAAAGTAGAACTCTTTTTTTTGGACATTATCCAAGAGGGAGAGATTAGTGGTAGATGCACCAGCACAGATGTGACTTCAATACTCCATGTATGGGCGAATGGTGGCCTTATAGAGGTACAGGATACTCTTAGGTGTTAATAGTCTTCTAGCTCGATAGATATCGGTGGTTGGAGACGCGTCTTGTAATTGTTAAAGGAGAGCAGCTTAGTCTTAATAGCATTAAATGTTACCATCCATTTGCGGCCTCATTCCACTATAGTCTGAAGGTAATTTTCTAACGATTCTGCCAGATTTATCTGTTCTTACCTCGTGCATGTTATAGAGCATTGTATCATCAGCAAATGTGTCCACAGACACAATATTATCAGGAAGGTCATTTACGAATACCAGGAATAATAGTGGTCCAAGGATTGACCCCTGAGCTTGGATGTACGTCCATCAAAGACAACAGCTGGGCAGACTTTTATGAAATTTTACAGAAATGTACTTTATGTATCTAGCAGTGTTCTTGGAGTTTGTATCGGAATGTTTCCGATGAGTATCGATAATCGAAAAGATCAAATGAAAGAAGGAACAGACGATTTTGATAAAAGTAAACACATTATACAGTCTAACACCACAAGTGCATTTGAGAAATTTTATTACCACATAAGCTAAAAGGCCCGTCATATAAAAAATCAACAGTAGTTTATTTGAATGAAAGGTCTCTAGAGGTCAGAAAATCTTTGAAAAAATCTTTCAATATGTTTCTGACGTCGGGCATCTACACTCTGAAATTCCCTCCCTGTTTCCTGCTTCCCTTACTGTACTAACATTCAGAAGTTTTAATGTAATGTGAACAGACATTTCGCTCATCTCGATACAGTCTCCTGCAGACACGATTCTAAATAGTCGTCTTGAACGTTCAAGAGCCAATATGCTTTGGTTGTGGGTGAACAATACTAACAAAAACAGCTGTAAAGTAAGCATTGGTCATTAGTCGTCTCATTAAATATAAACCATGTTGATAAGAGCTATCATAACTAGAGAGAGAGAGAGAGAGAGAGAGAGAGAGAGAGAGAGAGAGAGAGAGAGAGAGAGAGAGAGAGAGAGAGAGCGAAGATTTTGACTGGATCTCGAGGATGATCTGAGATCTCGATTTCCTGCAGAACGCGCACGGTACACAAAATTAATGATATTATGCTAACAATACACTTAAATAACGAAAAATATCACGTAGAAGGTACGGACAGCTAGTCCAGCATTAAAAACTACCATACCTGAAATTTACAAAGGACCAGAAATGTACAAATTAGGAAAAAATCATAAGATTGATTTCAACACTAAGCCAATAATATACTAAGTATTTATCCCTCTCCCATCACGCGAAGTGAGACACAAGAGTCGGAAAGTGGGACTGAAAAGTTACACCATCCAGGAGGAGCATGCTGACCGTCAAAAAGTGTCTGGACAGCCTCGTCGGCATTCCCCGGTAGCGGCGTCTTAGACGATTAGCAGTAAACTAACCCCTTTCTCAAAAAGAGAAGATGGGAGCCTGTAAGGATGGACCTCTTAGAACTGCACATGGATGCATTTTTCCGCATCTAATGGGGAAAACGTTATTACAAGAATAGTCTAGATTCTGTTGATTTGGGTGCCGAGGTAAAAATATATATGACTATATATGAAATTGAAGAATCTTAAGGAAAATAAATAAATAAAATGCAAATTAATAGCACGTTAGAAAACACGATCACGTAAGAGATGTGGGTGACGTTCGAGAAGACAGAGATCACAAAAGAAGGAGTACGATCACGTTTTATTCAGGAGAATAACAGGAAATAAATATTGTTACAAAAAATAAAGGAAAGGATTCGAGTTATTACTTGTCTTATGTTCCTTGCGATGTGTTAGCATATTGAAGAGAACGTTACAAATCTATGAAGAACACTTCGACATTGCTTTAAAATTCATAGAATTATATAAGTGAATACGTATATGAAATTGTAATCCATCTTATAATACGTTAAGGCAATTTGATAAATGGTGACCCCCATGTAAAAAAAAAAAAAAAAAAAAAATTGGTATTCATAGTACGTTATCATCTTCCGCCCCTTATTTTAAATCATGGGATTATCCAATCGCTGAATGTAATATTTTAATTTTCATCTGAAGTCACTCTGGTATTGAGCCTGAAATTCGAACTAAACTACGCTTTCATGATGTTTGGGCTAGGATCACAATGTAGTGTTTCCCAAGAGTTATAATTGTTTTGTGCGTAATTGCTATATACAAATTAGTTTGTGGAGTATTTGTGTCGAGGAACGGCACTAAAATTATGCGTCGGTTCGTTATCAATTTCAGACGTACTAAACTAAATTTAATTTCGTTTGAATAAAAAAAAAAAATGACACTTTTTACAGCTCCTCCGTTTATTTTTATTTTTTTAATTTTTCATTGACATTCAACTAAAAAATAATGCATCAGAATACGGCAAGGATCGGAGTGGAAAAATGACTTGCAAAAATGTTCCGCCTGACAAAAGTCTGTTTCGTCTATGTCGCTTGTCTTTTTTATTATCGTCAAATGTATCCATGACCTTCTTTCCAGCATTTGTTTATTGTTTCAACAAACAGATCAGTAGGCTGGTTTGCTCTAACCGACTTTTCCACAATGTCGGTCAGAGTTTCCCCGGACATTATGACATCATTGTGACGTATTTCCTCGGCTAGTTCCGGATCTCCAAGCCTCTCTGTAACAAAATTTGTTAAAAAATATATTCTATTTTTCCCAAATAAATGATTAAAAGTATAGTATCTGTTCTGTCCAAAGGTGATAAAATAATATTACGGGGTCGGAGTTTGTGTCAGACGCCCGTAGAATGGTAAAATGTTACAAATGGGTACGGAGGTTTTGAAGATAGGCCGTCATTACCAGACATCCTGAAAATACATAACCAGAATAGTTAGATAGGTATGTTTAAGTTTGAATAACAGTGATACAATAATAATGTGGAGTCTGCCGTCGAGTTAATAGAATTGAAATCTTTTTAAGCATGGCATCAAAAACAATGAATGGAGGATAGAAATTTCCACGTGTTTTGTATATAGATATCGTTATATCAAAGCAAACATCAAAAGAAACATCAAGGTATTTCTTGATTGGTGTTTGTGAAGGAAGAATGGTAAAACATCATTTGAAAGGAATCTCATCCATCATGAGCAACTGACGCAAATAGTTTGACAGCATTCCATCACAATCTGTGAGATCTCAAACTAATTTGACCGGTAATGAATGTGGAAGTGGTTGTCACTGTAATGCCAATCTTAGAAATCACCAAAGAAGTTACAAATGCATGGAAGTTTTTGACTTGGCAGGGAGTGGGTTTGGAAAATGTACTTCGGTTTGAGGATAAAAATCTTCACGGAAAGGCACACGAAAACATTGAAACCGTGCCTTTACAATGCATTTTCATACGGACCATATTTGTATTAGATACCGGAAGTCATTGGCAAAACCCAATATATATATATATATATATATATGTATATATATATATATATATATATATATATATATATATATATATAAATTTCAAATTTGACATTCGTTTTATTGATTTAAAAATATTTTGCTAACAATTGCTTTGATGGTAAGAAAACAGAGAGTATTAAATTGCACCCGTTTTTAATAAATAAATGAGCGATGTTCGTTTTATGTATTTAAAAAAATGTTTAGCTGACACGGTCAATTGTTTTAACGGTAGAAGAAAAGGAATTTTAATTCTTAATAGTATTTATCATCATCATCATTATCGTATGAATCCAAATATTCTGTTATTGGCATTGGTTTTGACAATATTTTTCTTGTCAGAATTCTTTCCTTGAAGGCATCAAGTATATATTTGAAGGATCAGGAGAAGGTTGTCAACATCCCAAGTAAAAGTGAATTTTCTGGAACGAACTAGATTCGAACATGGAACACCCAGCCCGTCAGTTCGTGTCGAAAACCATTAAACCACCGTCACTTACCCTTACTAATATTGATCATGATAAACATTTATTATTTCAAAAGCAATATAATTATTAACTGTAAACTACAAAGGTTTATATAAAAAACACAGTGTAATTTCCAATGAGTACTATTATATACATATACATATATCTACATATATATATATATATATATATATATATATATATATATATATATATATGTATATACATATATATATGTACATACATATATATACATATATACACAAACACATATATATACATATATACACACACATATATATACATATATATACATATATATACACATTTATATATACATATATATACATATATATATAGATATATATACACATATATATAAAGACATATATAT
>NC_136500.1:51855329-51862829 GCF_053919585.1 Euprymna scolopes
TAGAAAGAACGTAGAGAATAGTTAAGAATACATTGACTATTTTAAAAAACTGATTACATATAATGATAGAAGATGTATCGAGGATCAGGAATGGGTATCTTTGATCTGACAGAACAGTGGGTCATAAAAAATTGTGTGGTATGCCTTCGCGCCTGGCCCCCAAAGTATGGAAATAAAAAATGAAAAAAAAAAAACGTTTACAAGTGTTTTTGATATAGATGTACATAAGAACACTTTGATAAGTATGTTTCAGCTTAAATAGGAATGGTATAATAAAATTGTGGGGTCTGCGTTCGCGCCTGTACTCCGTGGAAATATGGCACAAACTTTAACAAAGACTTTTCATATCTATTTGCGTAAGTATACTTTGATAATTATGTTTCAGTTTGAAAAAATATGGTATAATAAAATTATTGGGTATTCGTTCGTGCCTGGCCTCCATAGAATGTAAATATGTCACAAAGTTTAACAAGGTTTTTTAAAAGGAGTGAAGGTCTACAATAACACCTCCACTTTAATCTTAATTCACGTTAGATTTTATTTATTTTTTTTGAGTTGAATCATATTGTATTGTGTCGACTAAATTCACCTAATAAATTCACGTTCTTATTAAAGTGAAAGCCCCCCCCCCCTAAATGTCGGAACTTTAGACAATTCTCGACACAAATTCTGCATAACTGTTTTTTTCCTTCTTCACTTGCACGTAGAACTCTTTAGAAAATAGATAAATAGATAAATAATAAAAAATAAGAACGTTACTTGTTATCGTGTCAAAAGAAGGAAAAAGTCCTGCTCACGTGATTACGTGTCTTTTTAAAAACATTTACATAATCATTTATTTTTATTTATATATCTGTTTAAGCTTTTATCGTCAGTATACTAGAAGGAATTCAGTTGATTACAACCATTTCTGCGTGTTCTTTACATTACAATAGTACAACTCTGAAGTCGACGGCGCAATACTACACCGTTCAATAATGTAAAACTGAAACGAAGTTGTTCTGCTTGAAAAGGGCCCCATTTTCTTCTTATTCATATCTATATCGATTCTTTGCTTTAAAAAACTAAAGTAATTACGTGTTTACTTTTTTAATATCCCATTTTGCTGTTTCAGATTATTTTACTAAAGTAAGTAAAGCTTCATTATTTTTCAAAACTGTTTTTGTTTCTTTGTTTTGCGATATTTCGTCGATGTTATTTAGTAAGAGTGTTTAGCAGAAAAGCAAAAAAAACAAAAAAAAACAAAAAAAAAAACGACTACCTAAAAAATAAATATACAAGAAATAAATGTTACCAAAGTTCAGTTCATGTTTTTTTTTGTTTTGAAATAGTTTTAATGCTCTTTACTTGAAATAATTTTAGCGAACAGAAATTAAAACGAAATTTGAGGCGATAACTACTTAAATGAATTTTTATATAAACTACACATGCCATAATCGAATATTCCTCAAGCACAAAATAACGGAAAACATTAAAATATGTTTATAAATATTCCTTACGTTGACGGAACTCTCTTAAATTGTTAACACAGGATGCTCAGGTGCCCCGCCTTCAAATTGAAAACGGCGCTCTCCATTTCAAAATCGCTGCCATTTTTATTTTTTTAAAACCTGTTTGTGAATTAAAAAAAATGTTTACAAACTACTTAAAAATACAAACCGATGAACTTTTCTATCATAAAAGTAACTTTTATTGAATATGGTAACATTTATTTATTGTATATTTATGTTATTATATATGTAACATTTTCTCTTTGTAAGGAAACATCATTTTGTTGGTCACTCTTGGCTACGAATGGAAACAAAGTTGATATAAAAATATATTTTGGCTAAAATTATCTTTACTTTCATCATATTTTGCTTAGGGTAAAATTTTTGAGTATCAAAACTTATATCTTTACAACCCCCTCCTTTTCATAACCTATCATACTTTCATCAATCACAGTCCGTTTTCTGTAGGCTGTTTTGGAACCATATCAACGACGGGTACTTCTCCTAGTATATATATAAACGAACACACCGAGGGAATCGGACAAAAGGACACCAGACAAAACCTACCAGCTAATTAAAGCAAAAACAGATAAAATCCCAAATGAATCAAAAACATTAAAAATCACTTTTTATATTTTAATTTTAATTTAATTAAATTTAGGAAAATTAAACACCGAGGAACTAATTTTGAGAAGGTATGAAAATTAAGCTCTACGGAACAAATGTCAATTGAAGATAGAGTTTAAAATCATTCTCAAAGACGATATAGTTTTAAATAGATAATATAAAAAACAAAAAACAAGTGCAAACTTCAGCCTAATATAATATGAATATTTATATATTAATCCCAACCAAATAATAGAGCTCAATACAAACATAATAGAAAGTAGAGCTTGTCATAAGCTTGGCTATACTAATAATTCGCTATTATATTTCTTTCCTCTGAAGAGAAAAATAGCATTCTTTGGAATTCCGCGAAATAAAGATTTTTAGAAAATTGCTTTTCCTTTATATATATATATATATATATATATATATATATATATATATATATATATATATATATATATATATATATATATATATACTGGCGTAAACAAATTGTTGGTTCATTTTTTAAAAACAACTTTGGACTAGTAATACTTAGAGGTTATTGTCCTTTTAGCGAAATAGGTTGTGATAGAAAAGCTTCAAATATCGGAAAATTTCTATATAAACGAACTTAAATGAACGCCTTTCGATACTTCTACTTTTATGCTGTGGTTGTGTTTTAGGGGTGATTTTATCATTGGAATCCGTATTGGTAATTGTATCAAAATCGGCAAATATATCGGAATCGGGAATTTAGAAAAGAATCGGTAATTGCATCGGAGTCGCGGAAAATATTGTAATCGTTCCATCACTAGAATATACAAAACATTCGACGTTTAAGCACTCATATTTACAAATTCCTAAATGTTAATATCAGCAGCAAAACTGCTATCCAATTTGGTTTCGAAGTCATCGTCATAAGTGATCATTTACTTTTATGTTATCGAAAATATTCCGGTACGAAACCTATCTAAGAACACTGTCAGGCACATAAAGTACCTTCGTGTAAAATTTCATAAAAATCGGTGCAGCCGTTTTCGAGGCCATATGGAACGAACTGACCCACACATAGAAAAAGTAGTAGAGATATATTTTTAAGAAATATTTTTTCATCTTCATTCTCTTTCGTTCGACCTTTCTTTATTATTTCTCCGTTTGTTTCTTGGTTTCTTTTGTTCATTTTTATTCTCTATCCCTCTCCCATACCGTTTTCCTTTGTCCCCTTGCTCCATTTTCGTTGTTTTTCGAGGCGGTGGTTGATTTCAGATCAAAAGCTGTCATCGCTCGATCTCAAACGCTTAACAATTCGTCGTGTAACCTCGGCCTTTCAATAAAAACAATTCAAAGTTTATTTATTAAGAGCGCAATTTATTTCTATTAGAATCGCCAGCGCCCCTCCAAAAAAACCGCCCCCGACACGTTCTCTTATTTTCACTGACCTCTTAAAAACATCAATGGGGTGAGGTAATTTTATGGTTTCAAACATATGGGGAATCGACCCATCAGCTTGGATGTTATTTAGTTTTATACTAACTGAACGATATTTAATTTTATACGAGGTGCCTCTAATAAGTTTACAGACTTTTTTTTTCGTATGGACACTTTTATTTACAGTACATACATTAAACTCTAGTCCCCTTAGAAGTAATCTCCTCCGGCTACAATGCACTTATTGTACCGTTCCAACAACGTGAGCGTGTCAATGACCCCCGTCACAGCCTCTTTCATTTCCTCAGTTGTCCTATAATGGCAGCCTCTAAGGTTTTCTCTGAGCCTAGGGAATAAACAAAAGTCACAGGGAGCAAAGTCTGGACTATAAGAAGAGTGAGCAACTGTCTTAGTGCCTATCATAATCAACTAGTCTGTGACAAGCATGGGGTTGTGGACTGGTGCATTGTCCTGGTGGAAATGCCACTGCCTCGATTTGAAGAGTCTTGGCATCTTCCGACAGAATCAATTCCTGAACTCCCTTAAAACTCTAACATCGTATTCCTTGTTGACTGTCTGTCCAGTGGGAACCCTGTGCATGTAGATCATGCCCGTGCTGTTAAAATAAAAAGAGAAAAAAAAGAGGATCATCATAAGTTTCTGGGTAGATTTGCTCTGTCTGACTTTCTTGGGTCTGTGAGAGCCAGCATGCTTCCATTGGGAACTATCTCTTGGTCTCTGGGTTATAGCAGTAGATCCGGCTTTCATCGCAGGTCACCAGGGCATCAAGAACTGCGGAATCTGGATTGACCAGTTTGACCATCTCTCTGCTGTCATCACAACGCCATTCGTTCTGATCTTTCGCATATTCAGTTCCTCGCGAATCGATAAATGCAATGAACTAAGATTGTTAGTTCCCACACTGACATCAAACTGTGCCCTTATTGTATCTATAGACACACAACAGTCCTTATCACGAAATTCATAATTTGTCCAACTCCCTCTGGTATTCTGACTTCCTTACTCCTTCCACACCTCTCATCATCCTTAACAGGCCTTGCCTTTCTTGAATCTCTTATGCCACTCAAAAACGGATGCTCGATTCATTCAAAATAGTCCAAAAGCAGTTTGAAGCATCACACACCTGTCTGTGGCATTTTTTCCAAGTTTAAAACAGAATTTATTTCTTCTAAAGTGTCCTCATCTCCAGATTCCATTTTGAAAATTTAATTTAAATTTAATTTAAATGTAACAATCAGACTTTAGTAGAGTATATTCGAATTCCTGCTGTAACTGTTCATTTGAACCTGAAATCATAGAAATTACTGAAATTTCAAGTGTCTATGACAATTTTAAATGTCTGTACAAAAAAGTTTGGACGCAGAGTTCTCTACACACGTGAACAACTTGGGGCTCGCACACCGTTTTATTATTACTCGCAGGAAACAATGTTTGCGATAAATGTTGTCCTTACTTTTGAAAAAGATTAATATTGTCTATTGCGCATTTCATAGTTTTGCATTAACAATACTGAATTTGACCTATCCTACCAATTATAAATAGATAGGTAATTTTAAGTCAAGGTCAACAGGGTCTGTTCCACTACCTCGCCTTTGTTAGTGAATCACCTATTGATGAGTCCGATCTGAACCCTAACCCTCACTCACATCGTCCGTGTTTGGCCTGTTGTATATTATATATATAATGTATATATAATATATATAATATATATATAATATATATATAATATATATATATTATATATATATTATATATTATATATAATATATATATATAATATATATATAATATATATAATATATATATAATATATATATAATATATATATAATATATATATAATATATAATATATATATAATATATATATAATATATATATAATATATATATAATATATATATAATACATATATAATATATATATAATATGTATATAATATATATATAATATGTATATAATATATATATAATATGTATATAATATATATAATATATATAATATATATATAATATAATATATAATATATATAATATATATATAATATAATATATAATATATATAATATATATAATATATAATATATATATAATATACATAATATAATATATATATAATATATATATATAATATATATAATATATATGTAATATAAAATATATATAATATATAATATATATATAATATATATATATACGATCCGCTAGTAGAAACATGTGTAACTAAAACAGATAAAACGGTAATAAAAATATATATATTTGCTCTGCAATAGTATTGAGCACCTTCTTCAGGCTTTTACTGATTACCAGTTTTCCTTATATATATATATATATATATATATATATATATATATATATATAACTTCTTAATCTACTCACATAAAATTAATATACGAAAGTATAGATTTATGCGTAAACTTTAAGTATTTACTTCAAAAGTGCTCAATACGTAGGTAGAGCTAGTTAGTAATTTATAAAATAAGAGGAAATCTGGCGAAGCCTTCTTGCCTAAAACACCATACCAACTATGAAGCGCGGCGGAAGCGGTTTTATGTTTGAGGATGCTTTGCTGCCACTGGACCAGGACGACTTGTTAAGGTCACAGACATCATGAAAAAGGAGGATTATGTTAAAATCTTGAATGAAAACCTGAAACATTCTACTAGAGACCTGTCACTTGGTTGACCTTGGTGCTTCATGCAAGATCATGACCCATAACATTCGGCTAATCTGACTAAAAATGGCTTGAGGACAACATTATCAATGTTTTGGAGTGGCCATCCCAGAGTCAGGACTTCAATCCCATTGAACATTTGTGAAGGATTTTAAAATTGAAGGTAATGGAGAAGAAGCCTAAGAATCTCGCTTAGAGGATTATTGTCAGGAAGAATGCTACAAGTCAGTGGAAAACTATTATAAACGACTATAGCAAGTAACTAAGGCTAAAGGCCATACAATCGATCATTAGAATTACGGTGTTACTAAATTTGAACGAGGAAATTTTGTAATTCCTTTATTATTCATTTTTTTTTTTGAAATTCGACTTTCATTTATCCTTTTTCTGAAGGATTTTAAAGACAAAATGAGTTTTTTATTGGATCGTGCCAATAAATATGATCATGCCTGTCTAAATATATTATATATATATATATATATATATATATATATATATATATATATATATATATATATATATATATGTATAAGGAATGAAAAAATGTACCAGCGGTGGTTGACGTTATGTTTAAAGAAAAAATAGAAAAAACCGAATGAAATTATTAAAAAATCAACGTTTCGTCCTTGTCTCAGAGGACATCTTCAGGATAATTGAAATAAAAATGTGATAAAAGAAAAAGTCATAGATCGTGCGAAAAAAAGACAGTTTTTTAAAATCCAACCCATGTCGGGAAAGGATGAATATGTGTGCGTATGGGAAGGTTGTTTGATGTCTATATATACAATTTTAAAATGCATTTAAAATAAATATGTACATTTTTTTTTTTTCTTTTTCTTCTGCGAAACTACTCATTTTCCTGAAACATTCAAAGAAAAACGGCTAGCCAGGATCCACCCTGATACCTTGCTCTTTGATTATTATTTTCCCTATGCTAGGGATTAAATGGTAGAAGCCTTTTCTTTGCGTAATAGTATTAGTATTCAAAATTAGTGCTGATTCTAAAAGTCTTCTTTTAGCTCTATCTATCACGTATTTAATAATTTTCGCTTGATCTAAATTAAATGAGTGATCGTGTTCTGCACAATGGCAAAAGAGTGCATTTAGGGCGTTACCATTCCTCATATCTCTTCTGTGCTCGTTAAGTCTTAATTTCAATTTTCGTTGTGTTTCACCTATGTACGCTTGTTGACAGTTGTTACATGGGATGGAATATATACCGGCATCGGATGTGAGGGTTTTGGGAGAGTGCTTGGTAGTTTTTAATGTCTGTTTTATGGTTGAGGAAGTTGTTTGTATC
>NC_136500.1:51867829-51875329 GCF_053919585.1 Euprymna scolopes
ATATATGAATATATATATATATATGAATATATATATATATGAATATATATATGAATGAATATATATATGAATATACATATATATATATTAATATATATATATGAAGATATATATATATGAATATATATAATATATATATATTACATATATGTAATATGTTAAATATATATTATATATTGTATATAAATATATATATATTATATAGTAGCATTTCAGCCCCACGTTGCCCGGGTTTTTCATGCAAAGGAGGAAAAGAATGGGGTAAAACCATACGTTTATGCTGTTACGACCACTGCCAAACTGGAAGCGACATTTTTTAAAATTAAGGTTAGATAATATATATATGTGATATATATATAAATTATATATCTTATATATATGTAGTATATAATATATATAATACATATAATATAAATATATATTAGATATATAATAAGTATAGTATATATATAATATATAAGATATATATATATGTATAATACATATATATAATACATATATAATATATAGATAATACATGTATATTTATATATGTATAACATATATATATTATATGTGTAATATATGTTATATTTATAATATATGTATAATATATGTATAATATATATATATTATATATATGTATAATATATATATAATATAATATAATACCTACATATATATGCATTTTACTTGTGCAAATGGAAACTCAATTAACTTTCTTGGAGTAATATTTTTGGATTTTTCCGTTATTGGATTATTTACCTTTCACAAGACTATCCATTCACGTGTAATTACCTTTTTCCTCACCATATTCCCTCTGCGTCAGTTTCTTTTTATCAAGTAAGATTTTTGACTTACCTGACGTACTTGTTGTTTCATCAAATACTTTTGTATACAAAATCCGATCCCGCATTTTGCTAATTAATACCCTCTGATGAGAAGGAAACTATGTCTTGTAAACTCCGCGGATTAAGGACTATCCACTTTTCAAGTGTTTCCTTTTAAGATTAAATATGCTTTAAATCTTTTTCAAAGTTTTTTTAACATGTTTTATTAACTGTTTGCTCTTTATATGTATATATATATATATATATATATATATATATATATATATATATATATATATATATATATATACACACACACAATAGGACAACAAGAGTATGAAATGAAGACACAAAACTATATATAGGTAGATATAGAATCGATCATTTATTGACTAATGGAATACAGGATTGGGTGATAGGAGGGACTCTTTATGCCAGGGCATTTCTAAGCCTAACACTTCTCATCAGAAGAGTAGAGAAGGTGCTAAGTAACATGGAGGAGATGCGGCGTCTAGCGTAAGGTTCGTTAGGGATGAAAAGATTAAGAGGAATTATAGAGTGTTGGGGAAGCTTTAATGAATTCTAAATAAATAAGGAGAAGCTTATTATATATAGTATGGTATATAATAATATAAATTGTCTTTAACATAGTATTGAGATTAAGGGGTATATGTATTATGGTTGTAGAGGGGGTGTATTGTTGTTGTGTGGTATTTTATTTTAACGGTTTATGGGGTGCCTATTTTCTATGGAGTGGGTAATTTTTGATTAATTGGGGGTTTATGTAAGGTTGTAAAACTGAAAGGTAATATGTGGCAATATATTTATAAGTTTCTACTGTTATTATATAGGGAGTATGATCATAAGGGGGCGGTCGGAGTTATGTGGTTGAGGGGTGAGTGGACTCGTCTAAATAAAGTAAAATAGAGAATATATATATATATATATATACACATATATATACATACACATGCATATATCCGTATTAAAAAATAGATGTATAATAAGCCGGGAAAGCGTAAGTGTTCGGTGAACAAAAGGCCCGTGGGTTTAAATTAAAGGATTGCTTCACTAGGAACGGTAGTTTCAATTTTAAATAAATTTCCAACATATAATAGCCTGCATTTTGGCAATGCCTAATTAACAGTATATCAGCCTTAATCATAAACCCCTAAACACCTTTGTCTAACAAACCCTACCCCCTAAACATGTACGCTTAATACCACCTGTTAAACTGCAATCAAATCACCAATTAGCACACGATGCAACGAGAATATTACCTAAACAATATAAAATCCAGGTCCAATGAAAATATAGCTTAGAAACCATCTCACAGGGCTAAAGACTTAAAACCTAAATTTAGAACTATCTAACCACCAAACCTAAACCCCACTGGCGAGCCCCCCCCCCATAAGAAATTATTTAAAAATCAGCGTATTAGATTTACACTAAACCCTCCACCCAGTAGTATTGCATTTAAACTTTTAAATGTACCGAAAATATAACCTAAGAAGAGCTCCCCCAATTCAACCCAACCCACCCCCATCACCCATACAGACATATCCCCATCCCTATCCTACCCCCTCCGACTACCAGCAAAGCGTTCCATCTAGATGCTAACTCCTACTGATAATATAACCATGATTGGAACACAGTTGAACTACTCCAGAATTGGGCAAGGTCCATCACAAGAGCTTCCGTTGAAAAAATACAGTTTTTCGTCAGCTAAATTAGGAGAAATAGAATTCAGCAGACTAAAACATCCACGAAAGACCCCCCCCCAAATATTTGGAGAAATATAGAAATTTAAAGGACTGCTATAAACTATACTTCTGGATCTCTCGGAGATTAATACTACTACATAAAGCAGTTATGGCGATTCGATGGACCTGTACATCGTGTTCATAAACGAGAAAGTATGTATTCAACTTTCTAGGCCTGGGCTGTCTATATAAACATACATTTGATGGCCTTCTAATTCGAACTTCAAGAAATTTAAAGTTTTAAGGTGGACGCTTGAAACTACCGTTCCTAGTGAAGCAATCCTTTAATTTAAACCTTTCCTGGCTTATTATACATTTTTTAATACGGATATATGCATGTGTATACGTATATATATATATATATATATATATATATATATATATATATATATTCTCTATTTTACTTTATTTTATACGAGTCCACTCACCCCTCAACCCTCAACTCCATTTCCTGCTATTTTACCCCCCCACCTTTCTTTCACGCACCCCTAATAATTTAGTATTAACAGTATTTACATTATTATTATTGGTAATGGTTGTGGTGATGTTTGGCGGTAGTGGTAGAAGCATTATCATTATTATTACGGCACTGTTTTTAACGCTATTACTATTGTTATTATTATTATTATTATTATTATTATTTTATCATCATTATTATTATTATAATCTTCATTATAATTTATATCATTATTATCAATCCCGTCAGTGCTATCATAATTGCTACCATTATCTCCATCTTCACTGTTATTAACAGTAATTTTGAATTTTATCACAACTATTGGTAACATTATATTTAATGTTTAAATTTAATGTTTACTTTTAATTTTTCCTTTATTTTTATTTTATTTATTTTATTTTATTTTTCTTAATATTAATTTTTTTTTCCATATTAGATTTTACATCTAATTTTTTTCCAACTTTATTATTACTACTATTATTATAATTGTCATTACTATTATCTTCCGTACTAATTGTCATTACTATTATCTTCCGTACTATTATAATTACCCTACTGTTATTTGGTATACTTTTACCACTCTCATAAGTAGCTATGGATCCCTTACTCCCCCATTTTAACATCAATATGTATACTTAACCTTTTACATCAAGTTATACGCACTCATAGTCATTGCCACCTCAATTTCCGACCGCCCCCTTATGATCATTCTCCCTATATAATAACAGTTGAAACTTATAAATATATTGCCACATATTACCTTTCAGTTTTACAACCTTACATAACCCTCCCCCTATTAATCAAAAATTACCCACTCCATAGAAAATAGGCACCCCATAAACCGTTAAAATAAAATACCACACAACAACAATACAGCCTCTATTCAACCATAATACATATACCCCTTAATCTCAATACTATGTTAAAGACAATTTATATTATTATATATCATACTATATATAATAAGCTTCTCCTTATTTATTTAGAATTCATTAAAGCTTCCCCAACACTCTATAATTCCTCTTAATCTTTTCATCCCTAACGAACCTTACGCTAGACGCCGCATCTCCTCCATGCTACTTAGCACCTTCTCTACTCTTCTGATGAGAAGCGTTAGGCTTCGAAATGCCCTGGCATAAAGAGTCCCTTCTATCCCCCAAATTTTTTCCTGTATTCCATTAGTCAATAAATGATCGATTCTATATCTACCTATATATAGTTTTGTGTCTTCATTTCATACTCTTGGTGTCCTATTGTATAAGCTCCAATAATTATTGTTGAGCTTGGCATTATCCAGATAAGTCTCCTTTTGTGGACTTGATCTTTCCCCTTTCCTTTTACTTAAAGCTATATATATATATATATATATATATATATATATAGTAATTTATAAAATATATATGCGATTAAGCTACACTGAATATTCTGCGAAGCCTGACGAATCCTATAGTTGGATGAAACGCAGAATATTCAGTGTAGCTTAATCGCCATATATATTTTATAAATTACTAACTAGCTCTACCTACGTATTGAGCACTTTTGAAGTAAATACTTAAAGTTTACGCATAAATCTATATATATATAATTATTTTTTTACTATAATAATTAAATACCTACAGACACTAGTGTTTCATCCTTTCGGGATTCTTCAGTGCAGGGTGTCACGATTACTACCAGTCGAACGATTCGAACCCCGCAACACGAGACATCTCTGGCTTGATTAGCGGAGGCCGTATCTATTTATATATATATATATATATATATATATATATATATATATATATATATATATATATATATATATAAAGTAGTAGCGTTTGTGTCTGTGTGTGTCTGTGTGTACAACTCCAAATGACCAAAGAAATATAAAGTCATATGTGTGTATACCTCTTCTTGTCAAGAAATAATAACGCACATGATAGGATACTTCTGTCAACGGAGATATTACATTTCATACATAATTTTTATATATAGCATTCTTCAAACCACAACTACATTGATTGACTACGGTCATTAGTATATCACAGTAAATTAAATCTATTTAAATAATTAGCTAACGGATATTACTTAATCGACATAATAGCTTTGTTTTAACTGCACTAATTACATTTTTTTAAAATTATTTCATTAATTTAAATTCAATTTATATTTGATTTAATGTATTTTATGTGAAATTTGAAATCGTTTACTTTTCAAACCAGAAAACCAATGGGGAAATAACTGTATTAGTTTAATTGAAAAATTGTTTTAAACGGAGCACGTTATTAAATATTTTCTGTAATATTGATTGAGTTTCGGTCATTATATATCACATTAAATTTAATCTATTTAAATAATTAGCCCGATGATATTACTTATTCGACATGATAGCTTTGTTTTAACTGCACTCTATAAAAAAAAATTATTATTTAGTTTATTTAAATTTCAATTTATATTTGATGACACTTATTTTATCTAAAATCTTAAGTCGTTTAATTTTCAAAGCAGAAAACAAAAGGGGAAATAACTGTGATAATTTAATTGAAAAATTGTTTTAAACGGAGCACGTTATGAAATATTTTCTGTAATAGATTTGTTTTCATTTCGAAATATTCTTCTAAGCTGAATTATTATTTTTATTTTTAATTCGGAGGAAATTTTTTTCGCTTATTCTTAATTTTTAAGTAACTTTTTTAATATGTTAGAGAAAAAGGTAAATATGAAGAATCACTCCACCCTCGAAAATCCCTTTAAAATTACCAATTTTATAAGAATTACCACTTTTATAGGTTTTCGAGGGCGCTGAAAAAGAAAATAACGTTTAAAATTACGGCAAATAAGTAGTTTCCAAGATACGAAAAAAAATCCTAGTTTCAAAACGTAGGGTTCACTTTTCTATAATAATTTGACGTAAAATGAGTACCACTTTGTGGCCACCATTTTTTGGGGGTGGGGTGAGGCTTTCTTTCCGCCCTCGGAAAATCTATTAAAATTACCACTAATGTTAAAACTTCAGGGAAACAAGTAGTTTATAGGATATGAAGAAATGCACCCACTCATTTGCCGTAATTTTAAACGTTATTTTCGTGTTTATCGCCCCCGAAAACTCCATCATGCTTTTTTTGTTTTTTATAAAATTTAATCGGTGTTGCCCAGGATTTATAAAAATAATTATATTATAGCAAGTGTGTTTAATTACCTGCGAAACAGATTTTCTTTATAATTTATTTAATATCTTAAATTAAAAATGGCGAATTTTTATGACGCGACCCAGCGTCGTTTAACCCCGAAAAATATTAAGACCTGCTTTTTGGGGCCTATTAAGTTTACACAATCTTTATAAATAATATGAAAGAAGAAATAAGAAAAAAAAAATTAGCGTGGGGGAATAAGTTTTCTATATAAATTTAACGTAAAATGAGCACCACACTTTGGCCAAAAAGCATTCAACCAGTCATGTCATGTCTAGCATTTTTTCAAGTTTGGCAGTCGATGGGGGGTGGGGGTGAGATATGACAAATACATTTTTTTGTTTTTTGTGGTGGTCGGGGTTTGAAACATGAAATAACCATAAATTTAATTAATTTTTATGAAACCATTCTGTACTTTCACATAACAATTTTATAAACAGAACGAACCCCAAAATATGACAAATTCATTTTAATTTTTTTTTTTGGCTGGGGGTGGGGGGTGGGGGGAGGGAATTACATTAGAAATATAAAATGACGAAAAATTTCGTTTAATTGTTTTTGGAATTAATTTTTGGTAGATCCTTTTTTCTTTTGGGTTTTTTTTGCGATAGCACGGGCATTCGCTGCTATTTTTATTGAAACAAAAGTTGTAACGATTCATTTTTAATTATTCTTTAGGGGGGACGTTTTTCCAGTGCTCAATATCCGGAGAATAGTCTCTTCTCTTTGTAGCCCTTCTGCCGAAATATCTGGTGGAGAGATTATCACATACTTCTTTTTTTGGGCGATTATATTTACATGTTTTCATCCGTTCTTTTATTTTTATTTTTCCACGTTGCCCATGATGAAAATGATTAGTAAACAGGTGTGTCTCAAATGGGACTTCATGTCAACCAAGGTAACGCTGGGTACCCATGCTAGTATATATAATATGATATATGTATAAGATATATAATATATGATATATGTATAATATATATAATATAGGTATAATATATCTTACATATATATATATATCATTATATCCATATATGTATACATATAATTATATATATATATATATATATATATATATAAAATATATTTTAGTCATCGACATACAGACCTGTTTCGTTGTTTCACAACTCATCAGTGCCGCTTGACTAACACCTCTCCCAAGCCGAGGATCGAACCTAGAACCGTCGTGATGACAGTCGGCAGTCCTACCCCTGACTACGGAATCGGTGGCCGAAATTAAACTGTCCGAATGTCTATTTAAATAAACATCCGTCCGCCACTCGTAGAGGGCTCAAACGTTTGTT
>NC_136500.1:51885329-51942829 GCF_053919585.1 Euprymna scolopes
GATGAATCCAGTAAGAAAGTTAAGCGAGGAATCTAATTAAAATATTGAACAAATATAATAAAAATGTTAACTCAAGCCATATACTTAGTAGTAGTAGTAGTAGTAGCAGCAGTATCTTTGTTGAGAAAAATAATTTAATTCAGTACAGCAATGAATAGGATAGTACGCTTCGATCTGCTCAACTGTTTTGACGAAGATACATCTGAAGAAGGTCGGAGGTTACATCGACCGAAACGTTGTGACAATTACACTCAAGATGAGAACAGTAATCCAATGAATCCAAATAATATGAACGTTTTGACGAAAATGTGAATTGTAAAGATTTCTAAGATAATTAAATTATTTCTTTTCAGGTATTATTCTTTTGTATTTGCCACGTTTTTATATTTTTTACTATTTAAAACCACAATAACTAAGAAAAAAAGAAAAAAGAAAATGATACAAACAAAAAATAAAACTATAATCCTTCTGTCGCTCTCTGCACCCCAGTACTCGTTTTGAATTTTCGCAACAAATGAAAGGAAGCAGACAACGATAGGACGCACATGGGTACACGCATGGAGGACATATAGTAGCACAGGGGGGATACATAGTAGCGTAGATCTAAAATTTTAAGCTAACCTGCACAGTAATAAACAATTGGTAGCCATTTTGATGATTTACATTTTCTTCAGCGTGCCAACTTTATAGGCAAACCAATGCTAAAATATGGTGAAGTGCTAAAAAATCATTGAAACATTGATTATTCTGGGAATTTGTAAACTGAGAACAACAATAATAAAGAACAGACAACTTCAATATCGTTTCATAGTACAATCAGTATCTTATATAATTGCCAGTTTTATTGACAAGACTAAAAAGCCTTTGGTCCATTGAAGATGTCAAATTTTCGATTTCATTTGATTAAATGTCTTTGGCAGCAGTCAGAATAGCATTCCAGAGGTCACCCTTGGAGTTGTACTGCCTTCCTCCGGAGTAAATGTTTTGTTTCAAGATGCTCCACAGATTTTTGATGGGATTAAAATCTGGAGAACAGGTTGGCCATCGCATTATTTTCCCATATCTGACAAAAGCTCTCTCCAAATTCAGTGGCTATCTTTGCAGAATGAGACGGTGCATTTTCATGCATGAATACCAAATTTTTCTGGAATGCCAAATTCTTCTTCCTGTGTGCCAGGGTTCCAAGTGTTCCTTAATGAAGTCAATGTAGAGTTTTGCGGTAATTTTCACTCTGAATGGTCCTACCAGCTCATTGCCAATGATTGCATCCCAGAACATCACACCACCGTCTCCTTGTTGACGCCTGATCCTTTGAGGACGTAGACCCTCATTATGGTACCAACCTCCCCTCCACCTATCGGGTCCATCAAGGGTCGCTCGACACTCATCAGTGAACAAAACAGTTTGAAAATTCACCTTTATCTGATATCTTGCCCACTCCATCTTCTTTTTATTGTGGATATCCTTCAATTGAGGGCGGACTTCTGGCTTTCCAAATTTTGCAATCGTCCTCGGGATACGTCAACGAGTTGATTTGGGCACATCGGGAACGCCAGCTTTTTCAAAAACTTGTTTGCTAGTTTCAAGTGGGTTACGGCGAACATGAACTTGATCTTGCTCATTATTCGACGTGACAGATATGATTTCTTACAAATTTTTCCTTTGTCAGAACGTCCGTTGCAAAGTTGAGGGTTAGTACAATATTTTTGGATTGTACAATGATCACGGTATAATTCTTTGGAAATGTCTAAGGTGGAAATCTTATTATGGAGCCTTTGAACAATTTTAGACTTCTCAGCTTGACTTAAAGCACCTTTACGTCCCATCTTGCATATCAAGTTGGCACGCTGAAAAAAAAACTGCAAGCCACCAAAATGGCTGCCGTTTGCTTGCAATTGCGCAGATCAGCTTAAAATTTTATATCTTCGCAGGCATTAGTGTTGCTGTATAACGTGCGAAGTTTCACGAATTTTCATTGAAAACTACCGGAGTTAGAACAAAAATATCGATTTGCATATAATTCTGACACGGGGTATAGTAACACATGAGGGACACATAGTAGCACATGAGGGACATATTATTGTCTTTTCACACATGTGTGTGCTGCTTGTGCGTTCAGTAAACGCGTTGTCGCCAGTGAGCAATCAAAAACACAACTCAATTAGTAAAGTCTTTTCTACATAGGATTTGGTCTTCATTCTTCGGACGCCGCCATGGGATAATCTAGTGACTTGATCTCTGTTTCTCAAGACGAATAAAGTTCATGCATGAAAACACAAGAGACTTGTTGACGATTTAAAGGTTTATTTTGAGAGAATACGTTCATAAAAGGAGAGAGAGAGAGAGTACAATTATTCCTTATAAAATATAATCTAAGACTATTTTCTTCTCTATAATATTTAAACTACTATTAATTCTCTCTCATCTAACTTAAGAATTGTTGACGAACAGCAGTCTCGAGATTCACTTTGATCCCTATATTGTTGGCACGTGTTGTCTCGTCCTCTCCCAGACGTAAAACAATCCGAAAAACTTTCAAATAAGAATAGGTTGAACACGTGATCTAATTTCTTACGTAATCACCATCTGCGTCTAGCTGTGTTTTGCTTAGGGAGCTGACCTCCAAAATACCATCACGTGAATTCGATGGAGCGCTTGGTTTATTTCCGTTCGTCGCCAGGTTGAACTGAAAATATACTTAAATGACACGCTCTCGAATTTTATACGTATTCAATCTTTACCTACCGGCATAGAACCAAAATGTATATAACTCGCAGACTCACCGTAAATTACTAATTGATCGCATCTCTATAAACGACTTGCACTGTTTTCATTTTATGGCGACCGATACTCACATTCCTTCCAATAATAATTGACAACATCTACTTTACTTTCAAGCAAAACATATACAATTAGGTCCATGGACTACCGATGGAATTCGATCTCTCGGGATTACTCCCCATCTCATACATGAATGGATTATAGCGTCAAAACCTTAATACACATCACTAATAAGATACGTGGATGACATTCTGGTCCCATCATCGAAATCAAAGAATCTCACAAGACTTTCAAGGTATCTTCTAGTATACGGTTCATTATTAAACACTCCGATGATTCTGGATCAATAGCACTCCTATACTGCAACATAAATATTTCTGAGGAGGGAGCGCTAATAACTGAATATTACAGGAAGACCACCAATGTGTGAGTGTTTAAGAACTCTGGCAGCAACATAAGATACCGGAATGGTGAAATGACGTGACATATGAACAAAAATGGAGCATTTAAATTATAAATCTTCGTATCTCTAGTTATTTTTCAAAAGATCTTTCACATATAAATCAATAAATACGAAGACAATTTGTTTTTTTGATTACTGCCAGAGTGCCCCTTTTGGAGAGCTGGTTTTACCCACATTAAAAACGATCTTGTGTCACATTTTGTTTTCGTGGGGAAGCAAATAAATACAAAAAAATATAATAAATATGGAATTACTTTTAAATATAACCGGATGGTATGAAGATATAATATTTAGAAATGATTTCGCTGGTAAAACCTCTTTTTAAAAAATAAAACAAACAAAAATTATGCGGCATTCGTTGTTCTCTTTTTATGGTATACAAAAATAAAATAAAAACAGACGGGACTGCGCGAGGAAAGCAGTACACTGGCAATTATGCAAACGACTGGGATTTGACCATGCAGGGTAATAGTATGGACACAAACCGGAGGCAGCACTAAAAAACGAAAGCTGCAGTGTACAGATGCAAGAGAGGAAAAACGAAGCAAATACATGGAGCTTGTCAGAGTATACAAAGGAACGTGAAACACAAAGAAAGTCAAATACCAATAATTCTAAGAGAACAAGAAGAATTTTTCCCCACTCTTTATCTGTGCCTAAATCCAAACGTAGTTTCCATGAGCAGAGCTTCTTTCCCAGAAGTGCATGACTGTGGAACTCTCTTCCGTTTACCTGTTTCCCACCTGACTACAACTTGGATGTCTTCAAGTCCAACATAAACAAATTCCTGACAAACCGCCCCCTTAAGTAAGACACTATCAAATCTTCAATACTAATGATTACTACAATGCTATCTCATTGATTACTGTACACACAATAACCCTTATCCCTGAGTGGCCTCCGGGCCTTGATAAATGGTGACCTCGATGTAAAAAAAAAAAAAAAAATGAAAAATATCCAGAAAAAATTGGAATAAGGAGAAGACTGAGAATATGCAGCAGACGGCAACAGTAAAAACGAATGAAATATTAAAATCCTCGAATGCAGAAACCAACTAACATAAACTGCAAATACTAACCAACAACATGAAAACTGCAACAGAAGTAAAACAAAAAAGCTGGAAAAAACACCACGTGAAACCAGGGAAACTGAAACTTCAAAAAATTTCATAAAATGTGCTTTGCCCCAAAGGTCAGCTAATAAAGCTGTGACGAATCAAAGAGGACGAAAGGACCGAGAAGAGAAATCACTAAACAGACCTCTCTTGGATGAGTACGGAGAGTCTTCAGACCATGAAGTAGTTTATTGCCACCCAGATCTCAGTGAAGACCAATAGTCGATGCCAGTGAAAAATCAATAGTAACCGGGTGTTGCGATAACACAAATTCATTCGCAAATGTAATCAAAAGAGGTAGATAGTAATGAAAGTCTGCTAAAGTTGTTGCCATTTAGACACACTACTGGTTATTATGAGAGAGAAATTTCTGATAATGACCTATGTAAGAATTCTTAATGAATAATAATAATAATAATAGCAACAAAGAATAAAAAATAAAAATAAAAACCAAAAAACAACAGAACCCGACAGAAACAAAACGCTATTGGAGCCAGATATGGAAAGAGCAACAGGATCATAATTGAAATGCAGAATGGCTGAAAGACATGAAAGAAGAGTTACAGCAAATGAAAAGGGCAGAGAATGAAATCAGCAAGGAAAGCCTCAAGACAGCCATGCGAAAAAAATGGCAAACTGGAGAGCATCAGATTGCGACGGAATATATGCATATAGAATTTTTTTGGTCAAATAGTCGTAAGGAATTGTGGACTGGTGTATTCATGCGGATCTTTCACACCTTCAGTTCCTTGTGAATAATTGTGTATACAATTCTTACACTGACATCAAACTGTGCACTTATAGTCTCTATAGACACGGCGGTCATTATACATGAAATTCTTTATTGTGTTAATCAACTCTGGTGTTCTGACTTCCTTACGCCTTCCACACCTCTCATCATCTCTCACAGACTCAATGCCTTCCTTGAATCTCTTATGCTACGCAAAAAATGCTGCTCGATTCAATCGGAATGGTCTAAAAGTATTCTGAAGCATTCCATACGTTTCTGTGGAATTTTTCCAAGTTTAAAACAAAATTTTATTGCATATCGTTCTTCTAAAGTGTCCTCATGTCCATATTGCATTTTTTAATTCACCAGCTGTGACAATCAGGCTTTAGTAGGGTGTATTCAAATTCTTGCGGTAACTGTTCATTTGAACCTGAAATCATAAAAATTCGTCAGTCATCTCATAAGATGTAGAAAAATAACAATGAAATTGCAAGAGTCTACAACAATTTTAAATGCCTGTACAAAAAAAAAAAAAACGTTAGTAACTTATTGAAGGCGGCGCATACATATATACAGTTACATTCATATATACATGTACATATATAATATATACAGTTTCATTCACATATACATGTACATATATATATACAGTTACATTCACATATACATGCATATATATATACAGTTACATTCACATATACATGCACATATATATATATACAGTTACATTCACATATACATGTACATACATATATACAGTTACATTCACATATACATGTACATACATATATACAGTTACATTCACATATACATGTGCATACATATATACAGTTACATTCACATATACATGTACATACATATATACAGTTACATTCACATATACATGTACATACATATATACAGTTACATTCATATATACATGTACATACATATACGAGATACCTTAAATAAGTTTTCAGACTTTTTCGTATGGACACTTTTTATTGATAGTACACGCATGAAACTGTAGCCCCATTCGAAGTAATGTCCTCCGGCTACAATGCACATCATAACGTTTCAACAATTTCTGGAGGGCCCCATGGAAGTCCTCTTGTGTGAGTGTGTCATTGACCCTCGATACAGCCTCTTTCATATCCTCAATTGTCTTTTAACGACGTCCTTTAAGATTTTCCTTAAGTATAGGGGATATTAATGCTTTCATGATAACGTCTTTCTGATTTTCTATAAGCATCCGTAATACAAACTTCGCGCAAATTTTCCGCATTTTAAGTTCCTCGTGAATAATGGTGTATACAGTCCAACACTGACATCAAACTGTGCCCTTAGTGTCTTTAAAGACACACAACGGTCGCTATCCATGAAATTCTTTCTTTCGCAATCAACTCTGGTGTTCAGATTTCCTTACTCCTCCCAAGCCTCTCATAATTCCTCACATACTTCCTGCCTTTCTTTTATGCCACTCAAAAATTGATGCACAATTCATGCAAGATAGCCCCAAAGCAGTCTGAAGTATTCCATACGTTTGTGCCATTTTTCCAAATTTAAAACAGAATTTTATGACATATCGCTTTTCTAGACATACATATATACATAGGTGCATTCATATATATATATATATATATATATATATATACATACACATTTATTTATACATATATATATATTATGCATATGATGATTGCAACGTCTTGTCAGACAAGTGCCACTCCCTCAGAGACTTAACGTCCATGAGCCCAAAAATGACTTCCATTGCCACAGGACCATTTTAATAGACAAATGCCTGAGGGAGGATCTATACACAGATGATGTTACCGAGTCTTAGCTTTGTACGACAGCTAAGTCTCTCTCTCTCGGTTCAAAATGTTGAGATCCAGCAACAAGCAAGAGCAAGATAGCCAGCAACAAGTTAAACTGCAGACCAGCTTAATGCGGGTACTGGTCTCCCGCTTTATGGTTTTTTAAATCAGAGATTTACTTCTCCTAGAAAGGTTGCCTTCACCACGGCTTACGGGAGCCCTCTCCACCCCATATATACAGATACATACATACATAAATATATATACTGCATATATATGTATATATTGTGTGTATATATATTGTGTATATATATACATATATACACAAATCTCTCTATTGATACATATACACACATATATATGCATACATATATATGCATACATATATATATATATATATGATATACATATATACATGTATATATACCTAGAGGGATAGGAGGAGAAAGATTTCACGATTTTTTTCGAATACAAAATAAAATTACCGCAATTAAGAAAGGAGAAGATTGCAGAAAATGCGTATTTTATTTTTTTATCTATCATTAAAAGAGCCAACTTGTTTCGCCCTCACTCAACATAAGCTGTATCGATGGGTTGTTTAACGGGAAAATTGAACTATGCAAAGATAAGCTTACAGTATATATACAGTTGGGGATGTATTTTAGAAACGGAGAACGTCTAAAGCGAATAGACATTTTCCATTTTTACAAAGAAAGGGTCGTTAAAACAAATGGCGTTTAGATTTTCAGATCATACTGTCAGAGAATATGAATTAAGATCGAAAGTGAGTTAATGCTGAAATTAGTTCCGTAAATTAGAGTATATATATATATATATATATATATATATATATATATATATATATATATATATATATATATATATATAACATGATGCTCTCATTTTGATTTTTATTGTCTTGCTTTTGTGAAAAATGCTCGATTATAAAAAACTGATAATTTAGGAGCTTATTTATTGAGTCAATTTATTTTGATTTAAATTTTATTAGTATATGAACAATTACCGAATTTTTATATATTTTATTATAATGAAATTTTTGGTTAAAATATTAATAAGGTATATATGCATGAAGTTGAATATCAGAAAATGACATTATTTTTGCACCAACCTAATATTGAAAGAGAGAGAGAGAGAGAGAGAGAAAGAAAGAGAGAGTAAGAAAGAGTAAGAAAGAGAGAAAGTTAGAGTGTCTGTGTGTGAGAAGGAGAGAGAAAAAGAAGAAGAGAGAGATAGAGAGAAGGAATGATAACTTTCTCTTGTGTTCACGTTTGAATTGCAACCAGAATTTACTTTTTTTCCCTTAGATTTATAGTCTTAAAATTATGTCTTCTTATTTCTATTAGATATGAGAAATTTGTTCGGCGTTAAAGCGAAATCTCCCTGTCTGTAAAAAGATGTATGTATATAATTCCAGTAAAATGTTTGTATGTATCCAAAACATTCAGATTAACGTTCAAACCGACTTTGTGTGTGTTTATTTTGATTATGCTTTCTGATTTGTTTTTGTCTGCCTACATATCTGGGCTGGAATTCGGTGTCCGTTAGTGTGCATATGATATATTTGTTTGTGAGTCAGTGCGTTCAACTGTGTTCATACGCGTCTCCTGGATTTTGTGGCTTCCATATGTATGCATTCTTTATATAACCAGGTATGTTTTTTTTTGAGGAAACCGATATTTTCCTATCTCCGCATGTTACTGTATATCGTCTATAAACAACAAGTTATCAATTATACCCCCTCTTACGGCCTATATCAAGATAGCATTAGTCTGATTGTCAATAATACCAATTCGCATTTTCCTTTCCTTTTTAAACCTTTACCAAGGCTATATAATAATAATAATAATAATAATAATATATAAAAAGGTGTACCGATTAATCGAAAGGTAATCGGTAATCGGTCAATTTGCCGATTAATCGGACGATTACTTACTTTTCTCTTTCCTATTAAATTTAAATCATTTCATCACTGCGAAGTGACTGACCAAATAGCTTTGACACATTAACATAGCAACTGCTAATTTAACTTAACATTTTATTAAGTGTCTGACCACTATTATGGCTTTTTGTCTTTATTACATAAGATTACAAAACACAATTTCTAATTCTTAAATGAATATAATGAAACAATTAGACAAGAAAAAGAAATTACAAAGAAAATTCTTTAAATAAATAACTATAAGCTGAAGTTCTTCACCTGCTGCTCTACTTCCCCTTATATTTTAGCCGCCTCCCACCTCTGCTCTCATAGTCTCCTCAGTATTTAAAGCTGAATACTTTTAAGTTGTAATGTAGAAACGAACTTTCTCTATTCTCGACGCAGCATGTTCCTCATAGGTTCATACACATTACTATCTGTACTAAAGAGCCTCTCACCTTCCAAGATGAAGGTGATGCGCTTAAATATTTTGAAGCCCGTTTACTCCACCACTGAAATGGACCATCACTTCTTGCGATTAGTTGAAAAGCTACATAATGGCCAAGTTCTTTTGTGCACTTAACCATAAGGGATTTATCCCTTTTGAGTTTAGATTGTTATTCTTGTATTTCTGTTGTAGTTGCAGTCTCCAGGTTTAACTCAGCTTCTGCCTGCTCTAAGTTTTGATTTGTTACTGTAGGCTTATTCGAAGCTAATTCATCAAACAAGCTCGAAAAAGATACAATTTTACTTTCACTTTGATCTTCTTAGACCTTCAATAGAGCTTGACGAAGTGTAACCTGCTGATTCTGCTTCATTATCATCAGTAGAAGATGTAGAAATGTAGAATCCAATTCTTAGTGTTTCCATATCATTCTTTTGAAATTTAAATGTGGATTTTGGATTTAGGAAAGTAGACACAAGTTTTTATCATTTAGATAGGATGAAAATCTTTTTTCTATTGATTCATTGAATTGTTCAACATTGGTAAGGATTCCACTAAAGTCAGAAATATCAGAATTAGATTGGACAGCTTTTGAAAGAAATAATCTCAAAGCTAAAATCGTAGATATTATCATCGATATGGTTGAAGTTCTGTGACTTGCTTCTTTGGTGATTTTTTTCAAATAGATTCAGTAACTGGACAGTTTCTTTTTAACAAGTCTCCAATGGTAAGTTTTTAAGATAGGAATTTTATATCTAGCGTCGTAAATTCTCGTATGAAAAAAATGAACGAATCTCTTATTAAAAAAATCCGGCTTGTGAAAATCATTCTGCTTCACATATATGTCACGAAATCACCCTTTCTGATTAATGTTTACCAGGTAAAAGAAATATTCTATTATTCTGAGAAACAACCAAGTTTTAGTTTTTTTTTTAGAACTGTTAAACATTTACCAGAAAGGACTTTTTCTGAGCATTTAACGTAAAGCAGAAGGGTCCACAAAAACCGGAAATAAAATCATTTTAAACAATCACAGCGTTAACTTGAACAATCCCAATACAAAAATAAAATAAAGATGTTAAAACAATAAAAACAATAGTTCTTATGCAGAGAACTTTTTGGAATCCCATTTTTAATTTGTGGATGAGAAGGTGTTTTTCTAACTTGTCTGTACTTTCACCTAAAACCTTAATAAACAATGCAAAACAAGTGATCTGTGCCACAAGCATCGAAGAAGTATTTTTTCTATATGGTTTTGACTGGGGAAGGGGGTGAGGGAACCACCTCAAATGGACAAAAGTAATCAGTGCCAAACGAAGAATTCAACAGAATTGCAAAGAAATATCAATTGTATAAAAAACTCTATCGTTGATAACGTGCAGTTCTTATTTATATTAAAATTAAGTCGATGTTGAACATATACGTGATAAACAAAGTGAAAAACACTACATAAAATTATTACATTTTCTTGAGGATATTATTTAAGAAGTACATGGTGTAAAAAGCTGACATAGCATTCTACAATATGTATTGGTTAGGCATGTAAAATTCCAGATAATTTACTAGCTTTTTTGATATATGATTTTGAAATTAGTACATGTTTATGACATTTGGTACTTTATTTCTTCAGCCAAAATTGAACATAGCAGCATTTTTATCAAGTTATAATAAAGTAAATATCAGCTGGGATTGTTAAAAAAAATAGGCATAATAATCATAATGTATAAATTCTAGTGATTGTTCATATTTACTGTCTTTTAATTCAGTTTTATTCAATGATACTTTGAAAATTGTCGATCAATGCAATTTTGCTATTATAAATGATAAAAAAATGAAGGCCGAAATTGAATTAAAAATAATTGTACTTTTACTTTCTAATGCCTTCTTATATTAGGAGTGATTAAAGCATATTTTATTTTGTGGCATATTTACTCGTTACTTTTTTGTCAGTTGGTTTCAAATCTGCCATATTGTAATTTACACATGTTTGTGCTTCTTAACCCTCAGCAGAATAGTGTATACTGCTGATCATCAGGGAAAAGTAGATGTAAAAGCCAATTCTTAATATGTTTTCTATGCCAATCTTTTAAAATTAGTATTTGAATTATGGGCCTAGGAAAGTAGACATGCACAAGGTTTTATTTAGATGAAAATCTTGTTTCGATTGATTACCTGAATTGTTCAATAATAGCAAGAAAAATTCCACTAAACTCAGAAATTCTAGAATTAGATTGGACAGCTTTTAAAAGAAATAACCTCATAGCCAAATTTGTTGGTATTATTATTGGTATGGTTGATATTCTGTAACTTGCTTCTTTGGACTCAGGAATTGGATATTTTTACAAACAAGACTACATTGGTAAGTTGTTAAGTCACATCTTGAATGAGTTTGTTTTTCCAAATTAAGCTGATCCTGTATTTCACTGGAGGCTCGTAGTTGGGATGTCTGTTGGTGAATATTCATTGTGCTTCCCTTTATTGCTTGCAACTTTTGCTGATTTGCCACCCTTTGGGGTGATGGTTTGACATAACTTGTAAGCAGCTGTCTTATTTTTGGGATTTCTAAACTGGTTGCCATAATGGTTGAAGGTTGTTGTTAATATTTAGTTAAGTTTTTTTTACACATTTAAATTTCTATATATCTGATATCTAATTAGTAATTTATCTCAATACAATATACCAGAAAAATAAAAACATGTAATGGTAGCAAGAGTCTAAAAATGAGGAACAAGAGTATGACTGATGAAGAATGTTTTATTTTCGGTTTGCACATCATCACAATTTACTGTACAATTCCCCAACATGAAAACTGACAGATAAATTAATAATTTTCTTTGACAATGATTTAAAGTAAAAATAATGTTAATTCGATAGGAAGGGAAAGGATTGAAATTTTCTATTTGCCTTAAATTCAGTGCAGTTGTAAAAGTCTATAGGTTAACAGCGCGCCATATACGTTATTTGATGATTTAAACGATGTATGTCTCTTCGTTAATTTTTAATGGCGACCAAAGGAGTTAGCTTACTTGCCTTACTTTCTAATATAATCACCATTAGTATCATTTATGACAACACAATTTGCTGATAAATCGGCATTAGAAAATCTATTAATTGACCGATTAATCGGTAATCGGCCAATTTGTATATGTATATATATGTATAAATATATATATACATATATATTTATACATCTATATACAGATCACATACACACACACATATATATATATATATTGGTATATTTAGGCAGCATTTTTTCATTCAAGCAAATATTATTAAATACAATGGAGACATTTTGTCTTATAATTCTTTTTTTTAATTTTTCAATTTTTCGTATTGTCTTTTTTGTTTCAAAATCAAAAATATTAATAAAGGATCCATACATGTTGCTATTACGAGCGCTTTCGATTCATCCACGAATATATATATATATATATATATATATATATATATATATATATATATATATATATATATATATATCAGCCGTTGTACATGCTTTCGCTCAATAAAATATTATCCAGTTTTCAATACTATAATTGGCATTTCACGCAAAGAAGAATCTATTAAATATTTTTGTAGAATAGGATAAAAGTGTCAATCTAGACAATGTCTTGTTTATCTTGTTAAGGCGTTTATTATTATTGTCTTTGATAATCAGACCGAAAGTGAGTTATGTTTCTTTTCAGTCTCAGGAGATCAACCCTTCCAAGCTTGATTTCTCTATTGGATAAAAGAGACTGTTGTTCTGCATTCTCTCCGGAGTGTTTTTCTGTTTTGCACAGAAGACGTACTAATTTCGACCCGTCTGCTCTCGAGGCGCTTGCAAGCAAAGAAAGCTTCAGTTACAGTTGGAATTATTTGTGATAAGGTATTCAGTTTTTATTTTTTACGTTTTTATTGTTCCTATACCTTTGGCTAACTAATATTTATACCGAAACATTTTTTCTAAGAGAAAAATATCTTTGAGAAAGTTGTCTAGCGAAAAACGCCTCCCATTTTATCATATTTCATGATTCTCTTTTAATCGGTTTATTAATTTTTCTTAATTATCTTCTCTTCTATCTATCTTCTTCTTCTTCTTCTTCTTCTATCTATCTTCTTCTTCTATTCTATCTATCTTCTCTTCTATCTATCTTCTTCTTCTTCTTCTTCTTCTTCTTCTTCTTCTTCTTCTTCTATCTTCTTCTTCTATTCTATCTATCTTCTTCTTCTCTTCTATCTATCTTCTTCTTCTATCTATCTTCTTCTATCTATCTATATAAATAAAATGAATCATTTTTCCTCTCTGAGTTTGACCTTAATAGGATTAAAACTCAAGACATTTCATGCAAATGTAATATGCACAAACTGCAGCACATTATCTGAGGTGTGCTATAGGACTATTACCTCAACACTTGCTCGATAATCGCACATTCCTATATTTTTCTGGTGAGAGTTCACTGCCAAAACCCGTAAAAATCAATGGAAGTTGTAAAATCTTTTCTCTCTATTTAATTCCTCCTTTCCCTGCTACCCATTTACACTGCCGCTTCATCGTTCACGAGGGACTAATACGAACGCACACCGATTTCGGGTTTTGTAGTTGCATACAAAAACTGAAATGCTTCCTATTGCGGGAAACGCATCACGCCTACTTATATATTGCTTATTTACAATTTATTTGGAAACATTATTACACTAGGAAAAAAAAAGATTCTCTCTTTTCTTGATGATTCCTTTTCCTTTCTTCTGTTTTTCATTAACATAATATATCATTTCCTTTTCAGTTAGTTTCGTTTCGTTCTATGCTTTCTTTTTCTGTTTCCGTTTCCGTTTTTCCTATTACAGAGTTAACTATCAATTTCCCCGTTATCGCATTACAAAATGTAAAATGTAAAATTTTCATGTAAAGCGATTACGAACAAATCAATTTATGAGTGCTTTACAATATTTACCGACTCGGATCGAAAAATAATACATTTAAATATGTAAACAATACATTTCTATATGCATCATTACTGCGTTTCGTATGCTTTCGTTTCGTTTCTTTCATATTCCCATTTTTCCATTTACATTGCGATTGTAAACATCGTTACGATATAACTAAAAGCAATTCACGTGTACAAACACTTTCTTCCCTTGGGAAATTAAGTTTTGTCCTTAATCTTCGAATTCCGATTTCAGTCACCTAAATTACTTAGTATGAAAGGAGCTTAGGAATTTCTGCATGGAATGATATGCCGGTACATTATTACATTACGGCAACTTCTATAGGTTTCCGGGTTTGCTGACACGGTTACGGGTTGTCTATTCCGAAAGCAGTTCTTATTATGGGGAGGTTTGGGGTGTCTATTCCGAGATCCGTTAAATTTGAAATGTTTCGATTTAATTAATGAGAACGGGAAAGTTTACCATGGTACATTTTCGGTTCTTAAAAACAGAAAATGACATGACATATTCATCAGGGTTTAAACTGGACGAGCGCCATTTGAAAACCGAACCAAAACCAATACATTTATTGCATAAAAAGTTATCAAAATATAATTGGACAAACATTTAATGAAACATTTGCGTAAAAATATTATAATTTTAATACAATTTCGTAATGCAAGCAACATTGGATTTTCATAAAATAGTTTCCTTTTTTTTACTCCGTACAAATACATATTTTGAAACGTTTTTTTTTTTTGGAATTAAAGCAACTTTGAAAGGTGAACAACAAATAAACTTAAATTATTTTTTCTCTTTTTATAACGGGGAAGTGGGGTGTTTTATTTATTTACTTTTGTTTTAACTGCAATCGTTCTCCAGTTAATATTTTTTGTCATTTATTACATGCTCCGGCCATAACTTATTCTTTTCACGGGTACAAACACTTCTTTTTCCTTTGCGGGAAATTAAGTTTTGTCCTTAATCTTTCAATTCCTATTTCGGTCACCTAAATTACTTAGTGTGACAGGAGTTTAGGAATTTATTGCCAAACCTAAATATTATTTATAATTAAATATTGTAACATCCCTAACCCCTCATCCCTTGAATGAACTCTTCCGTTAACTATAAATGCTGCGTAATTAACGCTATTTGTGACTTTCTTTCTTTTGTGAATGAAACCTTTACAAAGGTATTCGGCTCTTCGTTTTTCACTACATTTTTATTCACAAAAGAAATGGACCGAGTACTTCGTCCCGAACGATTCGACACCGAGTCTACAGCCTTCAATACAGAAAAAAAGTACAAACACTGGAAACTCACGTTTATGAATTACTTACATTCGGTTAACGGCACTGAAGAATCTGAAAACACCCAAACTGACTTCTATGCTTTGATAAATAGCATATCGGCTGATGTATACGAAATAATCAGTGACACAAGCGACTATGCACCTGCCATGAGAGCTCTGGACGCGGCATACATCAGGCCTACTAATATCGTTTACAACCGACACCAACTTATTACCATGAAACAACAACCAGCGCAAACAGTGGATTCTTTCAGGCTACAGTTGGAAAACCTCGCTAAGACATGCAACTTCCAAGCCGTCAGTGCTGAAACAAATAAAAGCCAGTATATGCGGGAGGCTTTTATTAGCGGTATCTCCTCCTCCTCAATTCGGCAACGACTTCTCGAGAAATCCTCGCTAACTTTTCGGGAAGCATATGAGATGGCAAGATCTCTGGAACAAGCAGAAAAAACACTGCGTGTTACAACCAGGAGAGTATGATTTCTGCGCCAATAATCGCTTCAGGAGAAAATACGAGTCTGGCCGCAACACAAAAAAAAAAAAAAAAAAAAAAACGAGGCCGAAGGAAATTTGTTTTTTCTGCGGGAATTCTCGTCATCCGCGTCGCCTTTGTCCAGCACGGAACTCGAACTGCAATAAGTGTTCGAAAAAAGGACACTGGGCCAAAGTCTGCAAACATTCCGTGTCAGCGGTGTTAAATGAAGACACTGATTTCCCGAGTCTCGCATGTCTAGGAAGGAAAAAAGACATTACTTTTACTAAGTGTAAAATAAATTGATTCACTGTAAATGCCATGATAGATTCTGGTAGTGTGGGGACTTTCATTAACGACAATATTGCAAAAAAAAAAAATGAACCTCGAAATTATTCCCAAACACAAAGAAATATCATTAGCCGACTCTAAAATGTGTGCGAAAATTGTGGGAGAAACTAAAGTCGATATCTCTTTAAATAATAATGTACACTCTAACATAATAGTGGAGGTCATTAAAAATTTATTTGTCGACTTAATCATAGGAAAAGATATTCTCGGCAAATACAAGATGGTAACTTTCAAATTCGATGGACCGGAGGAAGAACTTATTATCGGAGCAGTCACCAAGAATTCCTTTTTTCCATCCATGAACGTTTCTCCTCCCCCATTATTTTCTCATCTCTCTACGAAAACAACACCAATCAGCACCAAGTCACGTCGCCACACAATTGCTGATAGCAAATTTATAAGAGCAGAGACTGCAAAATTGTTGGAGGAAAATGTTATAGAACCCTCAATTTCACCTTGGCGAGCGCAAGTTCTAGAAACATCGAATAAAAACCGAAAAAAAAGAATGGTGATTGATTATAGCGACACAATCAACAGATTTACTGAACTAGACGCTTATCCGATACCAAGTACATCAAAGATTGTCCAGGAAATAGCCAAGTATAATGTTTTCACTACACTTGATCTTAAATCAGCATACCATCAAATCCCCATCAGTAAGGAGGATCGTAAATTTACAGCATTCGAGGCGAATGGTAAATTATACCAGTTTACTCGCCTGCCGTTCGGGTTTACTAATGGAGTAAGCGCCTTCCAAAGGACCATTAACGGCATTGTCAGCAAAGAGCAATTAGTAGATACTTTTGTCTATGTGGATAATGTTACTATATATGGAAAAACCCAAAAAGAGCATGACTATAATCTTCAAAGATTTTATGAGGTTGCTAAACAGTACAACATCACGCTTAATAAAAAAAAGCATCGTTTCAGTCTCAACGATAACATTACTTGGGTACACTATCAAAAACAACCAGATATCACCCGACTACGAACGTCTTAAACCTCTACTTGAGATGCCACCTCTTCTAAATCTAAAATCACAAAGACGGATTATTGGGATGTTTTCCTACTACAGCAAATTTATCCAGAATTTTTCAGAGAAAATATTGTCGCTGATACGTTTTCCCGAATATCTGCTCTCACTTATTCCTTACAAGATCTTCGGGACCTACACTGTAAATTATGCCATCCAGGCATTACCCGACTCTTCCATTTTTGCAAAGAAAGAAACTTTCCTTTCTCCCTCGATCAAATAAAAGGAGTAACTAATTCGTGCTCATCTTGTTAGTATTTAAAACCCAAATTCTACACCGGTAACAAGGGAACTCTCATAAAAGCAATAGTACCATTTCAGTGATTAAACATGGATTTCAAGGGACCACTGCCTACGTCCACACATGGTAACAAATACCTACTTACGATAATCGACGAATACTCGCGTTTTCCTTTTGCATTTCCGTGTAAAGATATGACAAGCTCAACGATCACACAATGCCTGAATCAACTATTTGCGATATTTGGTATGCCCGATATGATTCACACAGATAGAGCGACTGATTTTCTGTCGGAAGAAACGACCAATTACTTACATGGGAAAGGCATTGCGACTTCGAAAACGAGTAGATATCACACGGAAGGCAATGGTCAAATTGAGAAACTAAACGCCACACTATGGAAGGCCATACAAGTAACCTTACATTCTCGTAAAATGAGACTATCCTGCTGGGAAAATATTCTTCCTGATGCTCTACATTCTATTCGATCATTGCTCTGCACAGCTACGAATGCGACCCCTCATGATAGACTATTTAAGTACAGCCGTAAATCCACTTCTGGTACTTCTATTCCATTGTGGGCAAAACCAGGCCAAGTATACGCCAGAGATCATATTAGGTCGAGTAAAAATGACCCCCCGGTTACACCTGCGACGTTACTGGAGATCAACCCTCATTATGCCCAAGTACGACTACCTTCAGGCATCGAAACTACCGTCAACGTCAGAGATTTGGCTCCCAACACAATTAATGGAGACAACACGTTAGAGAATGGTTGCATGCCACCTGTGAGTAAGCCAGGGAATGAAAACGAATGAATACAATATCCTGAACACATAGAAGAAAACACCCGTGGGGAACCAGTTGAGAGCGAAATGCCAATCGAGCCGCTGCGTAGAGCTGGCAGAATACTGAAACTTCCTCAGAAATACAAGGACTTCATTACTAAGTAAGGCACGAAAAAAAAGTTTAAATTATAGGTAAAAAAAAAAAAAAAAAGTTAGAGAAAAAAAAATAATAACGAAAAAAAAAACTTGAAGGGTAAAGTGTAATATCCCTAACCCCTCATCACTTGAATGAACTCTTCCGTTTAATATAAACGCTGCGTAATTAACGCTATTAGTGACTTGTTTTCTTTTGTGAATAAAACCTTTACAAAGGTATTCGGCCCTTCGTTTTTCACTACAGTGACTGACGCTTTGCGGCATCGACATGCAACTTGGTCAAATATTCCAACGCTATATAGCACTAGTATTATTTAGATGCATGGTTATCCGCCAAGACAACGTTGCCGTTGTAGGCCCGATGTATGTATTATTTTTGGAGTTACATTCTCCCATAGAGAGTAATAAGACAACATAAAAATTAAACATGAAAATAATATTAAAAAATTACAAATTCTTAAAGCGCCATATATTAGAACCCGTCAACCTACTATAAATGATATCGCATTCGAGAAAAGCGGTAACGTTTTAAAATATCTTGCGTAGTTCGTAGTGGATGGACTTCGTTAAAAGTGTCCACGAACTTGCTGATTTTAATACTCAAATCGTTAATCGACTTTTCATCGACTCTATATATTTTAACAAATCATCATTTAACACCGTTTACTGTATATTTTAGTTTTCACTTTTAGTTCTCATTTTCGTTCCTTCGCACTTTTACTTTAACACCTAAAGATGATTCGTGGACGAATCGAAAGCGTTCGTGACAGCAGCAACTATGAAACTTTTATTAATATTTTGATATAAAAAAGATTATAGGGAAAAATCGAAAAATTAAAAAAATCATAAAGCAAAGTGTCTCCGTTGAATTTAATATTTGCTTGAATGAAAAAATGCTGCCTAAATATACCAATTTCATATATATATATATATATATTACCAGTAGGAAATGTTACCCTATACTGATGATTGCGTAAGTATGAAACGCCAGTGTATGTATGTCCAGTAAAAACGTATACCCAGTTATTACTGGATGGAATTGCTACACTGTACTGATTATAGCGTAAGCATGAGACACTAGTGTATGTTGGTCTAAATTAATAATTATTATATCAGTATATATGTACATATAATTAAATAAGATACGTATATGTATATATTACCGGGAGAATTGTCACCCTACACCGATGAGAGCGTAAGCATGAATCACTACTATATGTAGGTTTAAATTAATAATTTTATATAAATATATAATATTGTTGTCAATTAACACAGTACAAATTCTAAAGTCTTGTATTTTTACATTCATTTATAAAGTATTCATATATACAAAAATAATATTTATTACAATATAAGAATAAAATACATTCATTATAAAAATAGAAATTGTAACTCATTTCTATTATTATATTGACATAGCGTATTTTTACGAAAAACATTGAAAACTTCAGATAAAACGTTAATGTTGACAAAATTGCTATGGTAACCGACAGCCAATCAGAACAAATGGTCTCTATAAAACGCCAATGTTGGAAAAGTTGCTATGGTAACCAACAGCCAATCAGAAGAAACCGTCTCTATATTCTGAGAACTTTTAAACACCAGTAATTTTGTTATAACTTTTGTTTTAATGAACGAAAATTGAAATTTTTATTTCAAAATATAACTAAGTTGGTAATATATGAACTGTAAAACTTGTTTGTAATTTATTCGCAAAAGAAGTGAGCGGTGAAGCTCTAGAAAAATTCTAAATGAGTAAAACTAACACTTAACCATATTTTCGACCGATCCATCAGTCTTCTTCAGTGTGAATGATGGAAACCTGCGGGTAGGGTTAGCAGCAGGAGGGCACGGGTTAAGATCTATTTGAATATGAGCTTTCCAATATTTTTGACTTGGAGTGACAGCAACTTGTGCGGCCTCTATTACAAAACCAAGTCTCTCATAAAACATGGAATTGGGCAGACTACATTGGGGCTGTCGCAGGTGAACAGGGGGGAGTTTAAGTTGAATCTTGTGCCAACACGGTAGAGTCTGAATGATAATATATATATGTATTTATATATGTATATATATGCATATATACTTATATACATATTAATATATATATATATATATATATTAATATATATATATACACATATTAGTATATACATATTTATATTTAGATTCATATATATATATATTCATAGTAATATATATACATATATATTAGGATATATACACATATTAAGACGTATGTACATATACACATATTAAGACGTATGTACATATACACATATTAAGACGTATGTACATATATTAAGACGTATATACATATAAATATCTATATTCAGATCTACATATAAATATATACATATATGGATATGCATATATATATATATGCATATATATGCATATATATATGCATATATATGCATGCATATATATATGCATGCATATATATGCATGCATATATGCATATATATGCACGCATATATGCACATATGCATACATATATATGCATGCATATATATGCACATATATATGCATGCATATATGCACATATATATGCATGCATATATATGCATGCATATATATATGCATATGCATATATATATGCATATACATATGCATATATATACATATATATATGCATATGCATATACATATGCATATACATATGCATATATATACATATATATATACATATATATATATATATAATAACGCTAACCCTATTTATATACACCCACAGTCTAACCATCCACCATCCATTATTAAACATGTACCGTTATCTTTTGAAAGTAGAATAAGTAACAATTCATCTGATGAAGTAACTTTCAATGATTGCAAAGCTATTTATAATACATCACTTAAAAATAGTGGGTATAAGGACATAGATATAAAATATAAAGTAACTAATGCTAGCACAAATATGTCGAGGAATCGTAATAGGAAGGTGATTTGGTTCGCACCCCCCTTTGATATTATGTTGAAAGCAAAACTTGGTACAAAATTTTTACAACTTATTAACAAGCATTTCCCACCAAATAATATATTACATAAAATATTTAATAAAAATACATTAAAATTAAGTTATAGCTGTGGCGATAACTTGGAAAGAATTATAAAAAAGCATAATGGAAGCATCTTAAGGATGACTAATGGAGAAAGTCTAAATACTAGTGATAACACGGCTGTGAATAAATGTAACTGCAAAAAGCCTGAGGAATGCCCAATAAAAAATGAATGTCTAACCTCATCAGTGGTATACCAGGCTAGGATATTCCCAGTAGAGAACCCAAGGAATGAAAGATTCTACATAGGTAGTACCTAAATGACTTTCAAAAATAGATTCTATGGGCATACACGTTCGATGAATAATCAAACGTATGAAAAGGACACTTCCTTATCGCTATACTACTGGAAATTAGTTAGAGAAAATAAAACACCTAGAATAGAATGGAACATTATTAGAAGGACCAATACTTGCCACTCATTAAACTCACCATGTCCATTATGCTTATCAGAAAAAACTCGAGATAACTAGGTTTAAAGATAGGGATAAACTGCTAAATATTAAACAAGAAACTGCTATATCCTGCAAACATTTCAGAATACATGCACTTAAAGAACTCTAAATTAGAAAATCAGAACAACTATGAGTACAACTATCCCCCATCCAATAATCTCCCCCAAAAGAGGATAAGTGAGATCGTAACTATGATCATACCCGTATGGGTTACATAAGTCGTTTAATATTCTACTTTCTCAAGCAGTTATAATATTGCTAACCTAAATAAATACCTGTATGAAAGTATATTTGAACCAAACGAGTAATAGATTGTTTAGGTGAACCTCGTGATAATGTACGCATGTGGATATGTTTGGGTGTGTGCATGTATGTGTATATGATATGTATGTATATGTATATATACGTGGGTAGAAAAAGAATAAAGAAAAATAAAAATTAAGGAAAAAAAATAAATAGATAAATAGATAAAAAAGTAAAAAGTGAAAGAGAAGAAAAGGAAATAAAGATATAGGAGAGAATGAATAAAGATGAAGGGAAGTACTAAAATATATAAGCCTTTATACTCGGTTTATATAACCTAAATACTCTGATTTTTTGTCCTATGTTATATATTATTGTTATATCGTTATATATCTTATGTATATCTGTGTAACTCTCGAAAGAGTGCTTACTAAATATGAGGATAGACCTATGGACTTCAAGCTTAATTCACTATAAATTTTTACGTAGTATAAATTTTTACGTAGCAAAAAAAAACAAAAAACGTACAACCTATGAAAAAATAACAAGCAAGTGGGGGCGGGTAATATAACTTTGCGAGTGGGGTTTGATAGAAAAGAGAATTATGTAGTGAATGAGTTCATCTCTATTTCTATTTTAGATGTATCATTTGGTGGCAGTGTACATATATATATATGTCTGTATTTTGTGCAAATATGTATGTATAAGTGTATTTATGTATGTATCTATGCATATGTGTATATGTGTTTAGGTATATAAATGTGTATGTATATATATATATATGTATATATATATATAGCTGTCTCGTATACGATAATTGTAATAATGTATATTACAAGAATGTATGGGTGTCTGGGTATATATGCATGTATGTTGTGTATGTATATACGCCCGTGGGGACTGGAGTGGTACGCTGTTTCATATATAAAGGGGTTACCACACTACTTAAGAAAAAGGACACCTTATTATAATTATTATTATTATTATTAAAAAAGGTTTTTGCATTTGTGCATGTATTGCTGTGTTTTTATGCGTTGTGAGTGAGCGGGTATCTGTATGTCCATGTGTGTGTGTGTATGTGGCTATATGCATGAGTCTATGTTAGTGTCTATATGTATATGTGTCTTGTATACGTCTGTGGGGATTTGGGGACACGTGTGGATGGGGATGTGTGTCTGCGCCTGCGGATGGTCTGACTGTGTGTATATGTGTTCTGTGTATACTGGTGTGCGTGTATATATGTGTGTGTGTTTTATATATATATTTTTTTATGTGTATATATATATATATATATATATATATATATATATATATATGCATATCTGTGTTTTGTTGGGACGTCTGTCCGGTTAGGGTCCACGGGTTTTGGGGTTCCCAATCGACAGTCTTATTATTGTTATTATTGATATTGGTGGTGTCATTAGTATGATCAATATTATAAGAATTATTATTATTAGGATTGTTAGGGGGATTAATATTAGTTTTGATATAATAACAGTCATGATGTATGGTATCTAGGTGTGTACATGGATGTCTGTGTTTGAGGGTCCATGCGTTGATATAACTGCGTATGTAGGTATAGATGAAAACATGTTATAACTGTATGTGAGCATTCTATGTCTATGTATGTGTATATGTGTGTGTGTATGTGTATATAGGCGCGGGTGTATCAAGGTGTGGGTGTATATACGTGTATTTATATATATGTATGCGTGAGGAGTTTGATAACTTTCGGGGTTTATTTTTGGTTTGTTAGTTTTGTTTTATTTTTATTTTGTTTTATTTATTTATTGAAGTTATTTTAATTTTAATTTTATTCCTGTGTCGATATAGTTATAGCCTGTTTTCAGTGCGTGTGAGTGTGTGAGTATGTGTGAGTTAAAGGCAACGCTCCTGAGTATAGATATAAGTGTATATTTGCTTCTAGTGTGTGTGTGTATGTGTGCGTGTGTGCGTGTGTGTGTGGATTGAACGCACCGGTCAGTACTCAATGCCCATGAGAAATGTTTTTAATTTACAGACCGCAAGACAAAAATACTACATTCTCAAGTGCCTTATGCCATAAAAACCAAAAGATGGGATAGATAAACTTAATAAAAAAAGGGAATATAAAAAAAGAAAGGGAAATAAAAAAGAAGATTTCTATTATCTTCAAAGACCTCACTTGTCCTCTCCCCGCTCATATTCCCCACCCATATTACATTCTAACTTTGTAAACGAAATAAGAAAATGTTTTTGTTTGAAATATCAGTTCTCGACGATAATTGTTGGCCTAAAGACGTAATCCCCCAACGCGGTGATTAAAGAAACATTTATGCACATATGTAGCCATCAATGTTTGTATAAATAAATTCCATATATATATATATATATATATATATATATATATATATATATATATATGTATATATATATATAATGACCGCCAAATTTATGGTGTTTTCGATTTTCGTAACAGAGTCAGTCTTTAAAAATTTACAAAAAATCAGATAATTATCCAACGAATTTAAAATCTTCACAGATTAATAAGTAAAGAATGCAATTTATAGTGGTGTTACTTTTTTTATATTCGTTGTATAAATATATTTTTGGAGACTTTATGCCCTACTTCATCATTTGTCCATAGGCATACTTTTAAATCTTTAAAAATAAATTAAAAAATTTATTTTAGAATGTGTAAACTGTCCATGTATCAGTACATGCTTTAAGAAATCGATACAAAATTAAAAAAAAATATATAAAAAAAGAAAACAGGGTGTGAAAATTATAAGTGATAGTTGTATCTGCGTATTACGGTTTATTTTTCAAGATATGGTAGCCCGTTACGGTTTTCAAAAAGTTATCTCTCTTTTTAAAAATTAACTATAACTATGAAGACATGGATTTCCGTAGATGATGGTTGTGGCATTCCAACAAATTGCACACCCAGAGGGTTACCAAAAAGGCCCTTTTAAGGGCTACCAGATTCTATTGAAAGTCTTTGTCAACTTGATTTATACAATTAATAATTGGGGAAGATACAGTATGATATAGTTTATGGAAAAAGAGTGTGGCTCATTGGTTATTATTAATTAGAAAACAAGAAAGGAGAAATGATTTTAATCATGAAATTAAAAACTGACTAAAAGTGATGTTAAAACTGAGAAATATAAAAATGCTAAAAATTCATGTTTGATGTAAAAATAGAAAAAAGTAGTTTTATTTACTTTTAACAAAGATGATTGTTCAGTTATGATGAAGAAATAAATTAAAAAGCTAACAATAACATATTTTACCATAAATCACATTTGTAATTATAATTTCTCCGCTTCTCCGCCCACGCAAATTCCACGCTCAGATTGGTCTGAGAAACCATCTGCGATCCAAACACTGAGGGAAGAGGAAACTGAAATTCTCGGATACGACGACGACGACGAATTATAATTTAATTCAATTATTTAAGAAAATGTATTTGCCTGTCTAGTAACATTAAAAGTCACGGAAATGCTTAAATAAATATTTAGACCCGACTGGGTTCCCATACCTACAATCCAAAATGGCGGCGGTAGATAAAATGCACGATTTCATGATAAAAAATGGAATTATTTGAATTTATTAAAATATATTTTAATATCTTTGCATATTCTTATAGCCAATCATATTAAATTTTATTTAGACATAAAAAAGTTAGTTTAATTGATCCGAAAACCTTTAAAAATGTTATTGTTTTATTTACATTCTGTGACGACTGGGTTAAACGCGTTTTTTTTTCTTTAATTTTAAAACTGAAAATTCTATTAAAAATTATAGAAAAGTATTATATTATTCTGTTTTTAACATAATAAACTTCAGAGTTTTATCTTTTTGGTAAAACCAAATGTTGTTCAGAAATAACGGATTTTAATAGATTTTAATAAGCTTTAGAAAAAGCAGTTTTCGATCGATCGGCGGCCACTACATATATATACACGCAGACACACACAGTTACATACATACACACACATTGCATACATACGTACATGCATACACATACATACATACATACACACACATTGCATACATACGTACATACATACACACATACATACACACGCACCCACACACATATATATCGATCACCGAATATCATGACTGCATTAAGTGAAAGATTGAATATGTTTGCGGCGTGACAACTTATAAATGAGGAAGTGACACAAAAAAATGAAAAGCAAGTATTGTAATAATAATTAACGAAGAATGCGTATTAATTTTTCGGTTGTTTTCAAGCTCACAATCTAAAATTATCCCCGATTTCTTTTAAATTTATTAATTATTTTTAACAAAAGTTTGAGAAGCTGTGAATGCAGACAAAGATTTAGTGGCATTACCCTTTAACTTGGATGCAAATATTTCGGTAATGTTAGCTAGTACTGTGACCCCTATTTTTTGTTAGATGACCTCATCTTTTACGACGTTAAGGGGATTTGCACAAGAGATTACCAAAGATTGTTTGACTTTTCGTATTTCGATCGAAATGATGTTTGCCTTTGTTTCACTCCAATGCCCTTTCGATTATTGGATTAGAAGTTAGTTTTGTCAGTCAGGATTATTTGATTTTCAGGGTGGATTTTTTCGGGATGAATTGGATGTAAAAAAAAAAAAAAAAAAAAAAAAAAAAAAAGAATGAAAAGGGACAAGATATTAAGTTTGTTTTCCATCCGACGCATAAGACCTCCTTCGTTGATGATCCGAAATCACTTTAAGCTGATTAAGTTTTGCCTGAAACAACCGTGTGCATGGGGTGAGGTCGCATTATATTTTAACGAACAGTCTTTTACACCCTTAAATGCAAACATGTAGGACTGAATCCCAAATCAATCTAATAGATCCCAAGTATATTGCTCCAATTGTTTTCTAGACATGAAATTATTTTTACACAATCAGTTAAATTAAAGCTTCATGTGAACTTAAAAAAAAATCGGTCCAGCCGTTTCTGAGTTCATAGAGAATTATCTCTTTCTCTCTCTCTCTCTCTCACACACACACACATACACAAAGGTTCTTTGATATTTAGTAGAGGTAGAGGTTTTAGCTGGTTTTTATGCACTTAAGTTTTATATAGTACTAGCGGGGGTATCCGGCGTTGCCCGGGTGTTTGGAGGTGTGTGTTGGTGGGGGGTGGGGAGGGTAGATTAAAACAATCCTGTTAAAAAAAACGTGGGCCGGTTGTTTGGAGGTGTAAAAGAAAAAAATAGTTTTAGTATAAAGGTAGGCTTGAACCCCGAACGTTTGACGCGGAAGTGGGAAGGAAATGGGGGAAAAACTCTGCGACCTAACCATCTCGACCACGGGAACAGATGAATTGATAAGTGTGTTAAGTTGACATTTATAAACCGAAATTAGCAGGTGCGACAACGTCAAGTTGCGGAAGCCAGTTTCTGTTTTCCCCGCTACGCGGCGATCAAACAATAAAAAAAACACAAAAAACTAACGTAAGGCAAACGAACGATGAAAACAGAAAAACGAACACGTGAAAAATGGCTTAAATATGTGTTTCGATATTAAAATTTAAAAAATAGGTGGGTACCCGGGTGTTTTTGGGTGTCGCTAAGAATAAGCGAAGTAAAAAAAAAAAAGCAGAAAAAACGAACGTTACGGGAAAAATGGCTTAAATAACACTGGTTCAATATTTAAATTTAAAAAATCGAAAAAAAAACCCATCTCACACCACGATTCGAACCCAAAACATTTAGATAATGACCCAAGGCCTTAACCAACTACGCTAACGCGACGTACATGAAATTTTTTCGGTTTTTCAATTATTTAAAGTAAATCAGGTCACGACATCATCTGACGTAGAATCGGTCATTGTCACGAAAGGACCGTTTTTGTTGACTCCCCCTGTCGAAAATTGTCGATTTCGGGGTGAAAAAGTTAACGCTTTTGGCCAATTTTTCGATATTTTTCGAACAAAGGATGGAGCTTCGATGTGATACCGAGTTTGTGAATTTTCGTCGCGTATGTCGAAAGTTTTTAGCAGAAATTCAAACATACATACATACATTTTCGCTTTTATATATATAGATGATTTTGTCTGTCATGTTTAAGTTTTATATAAGATTTTGTTGGTCTACCCCGCGAAAGTTTAAAATATTATTTTTGTCTGTCACGTTTTAAAAATTTGAAAACTGTAATTTGATCCCGAAAGCACTATGAATTGGGCCCAAAACAAAATTTGTCTCGGTACAGAAAGATTTCGATTCACCAGCTAAGAACATAAAAGATGAAGCGTAGTATCAGAACAGATACTTCACGTTGCTTTTATTTGTTATTCTCTATATACATTATATTCTCCCACCATGCAGAGCAATACAAAGTCGTGGAAAATATGGTGTCTGGATGTGGCCGGCGTGCAGGAAGTCACAAAAAAACAAAAAAAAAAAAAAAAACAACAAAAAAAAAAGAAATAAAGAAAAAGAATCAAAATTTCATCACGTGACTTGCATTCCAAGCGTCTCCAAAACTATTCTCTCAGAAGGTTTTTTGTTTTGTTTTTCTTCTCCCACACCCTTTATATTTTAGAGATCATGAAATAGATCCTGTTGCTTTTCATATTGTTCATTTCGCCTTGACGTTAATTTCGCGATCGGGGTGATGACGGCAAGGGAAGCGGGGGAGTGACTGGCAGATGATTACGATTCCCGTGTTAGTACGAAGGGGGCGGCAGCGGGCGTGCGGAGGTAGATATCACTATGGCAGATGATATGTAAGATAAATAGAGACCCGCTAACAATATCAGTCCGTATTTTTCTCGGCGGTTAGGTGATCTCTTTAAAAAAAAAAAAAAGAGGAACAAAATTCCGACCTTTTACCAATGCAAAAGTTCTCCAACCAATAATAAAGGAGTTATTTATTTATTTGTTTTTGTACGGCGGGGGCGCGTGTTTTTCCAGCTGAGGTCTTACTCCACCGGCTGACCGAAAAGAAGACGGAATCTGATAGGAACTTTCTAAGAAAGCCAACGCCAGTCGGGATTCCGCTGAAGCCATTTGGACATCGAGAGCGAATCTCTTCAAAATCACAAAGTGCTCTCTGTTTCTGATCAGCCACTTAGCCGTCCGCTTAGGATGGTGGCCATTTCAAGAAAGTAAGCGATATCATTCGAATTAAACTATTTATACTCTGTCAAATAGCCGGCATTACCTGGCCTCTGATTCACCTCATACATCCGAAGAGAGGGGAGGGACGAATCTTTTTTATGATGATCCGGAAGCTGCGGAAACCTCTTTACTTAAAATGTTTCTTAAAAATATAAAAAAAATATATATAAATTTTTTTTAAATATTAATAGCAATAATATAAGTATATACAGAGTTTATTTTATCAATCATTCCTTATTTTTATTTATAATTTTGCTTACACTTTGAATTTGTTTTTAAGTATCGACTTTCCATAGATTTGTATATCGAAGTAATTCATAATATATATATAGAAAGTTATAAAAATATATATGGAAATTAAGCTACACAGAATATTCCGCGTTTCATTCTTGTGAGAATTCGTCAGGCTTATATATATATCTATATATCTATATCTATATATATCTATATATATATATAAGTTTAATAGCAGATTAGAAAATGAAATAGGCTATTGTCTTATAAAATATTCAAGGCAATCCCAACCAAAAAGGTGAAGCTGAATATGTAAATATAAATGTAAGAATAAAAGTTAAATTCTGTCGATTAAAATATATATAAAAATATATTCAAGTTAAGAATTTATTGTTTAGAACAAGGAATATATGGAGAAGAATTATATTTGTTTCCTTAATGCATTAATTTTTAATAAAGACTTATATCAGATGATATGAGTTTAATTAAAAATCCATGCATTAAGGAAATAAATATAATTCTTCTCCATATATTCCTTGTTTCAAACAATAAATTCTTAACTTGAATATATTTTTATATATATTTTAATCGACAGAATTTAACTTTTATTCTTGCACACACACGCACACACACACGCACGCACACACACACGCACGCACACACACACACACATTACTCAATTTAAACTCCCCCAAAAGCACGATGACACTTTGAAGTAGAGAGCTACTATCGGGAACATAAATTGAAGGGGTATTATGAAGGGGCATGAGTAGCAAGATGTCTGTTCACATTACTCTTGAACTTCTGCATATCAGTACAGTTGGGAAAATAGAATCCCGCAAAGGAGTTCCAAAGTGTAGAGGTTCTGGGGAAGAAATTATTGTAGTAGAAGGCTTTCTTACACCTAAGGATCTCTACTGTGAAGGGGTGGGATTTAGCTGCTTATCGGATTTGTTGGGGGTATTCAGGTCGAGGGGGTACAAGTGCTTGTAGTTCGCCATTAAAGTAATTGTAGAAAAGGCAGAGGATGCAACATTTCGTTGATGGGACAGAGGCTGAAGCGTAGATGACAGTTTAGGACCTATCAGGTTGGCGACTCTCTTTTGAACCTTGTCAGGAGTGAGAGACAAGTAGCAGATGAACCAGCCCAAATGTGACAATAGTACTCCAAACACGGGTGAATGGTGGCCTTACAGAGGTATCTGATACTTTCAGGCGTAAGTAGTTTTCTAGCATGTTAGAGAGAGCATACCTTCCTCGCAGCAACCTTTACAATGCTCTCAATGTATTTATTCCAGTTCATGTTCTCTGTAAACGTTAGACCAAGGAGTTTAAAGGAAGTACTTTCAGGTAATATCTTCTTGGGTATTGCTATTGAGGGCAGAGAAGGTTTCTTGTAATTATTGAAGGAAACAAGCTTAGTCTTGGCAGCATTGAGTGTGACCATCCATTTTTGTCCTCATTCCACTACAGATTGGAGGTAATCCTCTAGTGTTTCTGCCATTTCTTTAGATATGTGTTTATTCGTTTTCCCCTCCTACCTGTTATAGAGAGTGGTGTCATCAGCAAATATACCCATCTCAGAAACAATTTTATCAGGGAGGTCATTTATGAATATCAAGAATAATAAAGGTCCAAGGATAGACCCCGGAGGTACTCCCGTATTTGTATCATATGGTTTAGATGTACGACCGTCGAGGATACCTGGATATTTCTCTTACATAAGAAGGATTCAATTACATTATGTATTCTTCCAGTGATATTATATGCTCAAATCTTTCTTAGAAGACAATCGTGCCATACCCTGTCAAAAGCCTTAGAGATATCGAGGATTTACGTTCTACCCTACCCTGTTTTGTCCACTGAACGGAATATTAGTTAGGATATCTGCTGTGGACGGGCTTGCCGACAAACAATATGGATTGTCGACCAGGAGTTAAGTAGCTGTAAGAACTTGATTAGTTAAGGACTCAAATATTTTAGCGAAAAGCGGGAGAAGGCGAATGGGGCGATAATTTAATGTTTAGTTCTTTAGCCAGAATTCTTGAAAAATGGTACCACAGAAGCGGTTTTCCAGCAGTCACGAAAGCAAGATTCGTTAAGGCGTTTTTTTGCAAAGTTTGTAATACATAATAATAATAATAATGATAATAATATATGAATATATATATAATATATATATATGTGTAATATATATAATATATATGTAATATATATATATATATAAGTAATATATATATACATATGCAATATATATATATACATATGTAATATATATATACATATGTAATATATATATACATATGCAATATATATATACATATGCAATATATATGTAATATATATTTATATATATATGTAATATATATAAATATATAGGTAATATATATATTATACATATATAATATATATATAAATATAGAGATGTAATATATCTATAATATAAAGCCTTTTGGTCAAGATCAAAGTGTAGTATCTGATCCGGCAGATACTGCAAGCTATGACTAGCTATGACTAGCAAAGACCAGATGTGGGGGCAACCCCACATGCCTGACCATTAACCAGCTCCCATTTCCCACCTCTCGGGAGCTGGTCCCCTTTTTCCCTTCCCCCTCCCTTCACTCCTCACATTAAAAATCGGCCTTGTGCCTAATTTGCTCGGTGGGGGAGCAAATAAATACCATCTGTTCCGGCAGATGCTGCAAGCTATGACTAGCTATGACTAGCAAAGACCAGATGTGGGGGCAACCCCACATGCCTGACCTTTAACCAGCTCCCATTTCCCACCTCTTGGGAGCTGGTCCCCTTTTTCCCTTCCCCCTCCCTTCACTCCTCACATTAAAAATTGGCCTTGTGCCTAATTTGCTCGGTGGGGGAGCAAATAAATACCATCTGTTTTTCAGATGCTGCACTTCTATTTCTTGTTCTCTTTTGGTGGAGGAGAAATCCTTCACGACTGAGACAATTTTTATTTTTGTACCTTTTCTCCACGTTAAAAAACGACCCTGGTGTCTAACTCTGTCCCGTGGGGAGGCATAGTAAATAGGTACTGCAGGCTATGACTAGCTATGACTAGCAAAGACCAGATGTGGGGGCAACCCCACATGCCTGACCATTAACCAGCTCCCATTTCCCACCTCTCGGGAGCTGGTCCCCTTTTTCTCTTCCCCCTCCCTTCACTCCTCACATTAAAAATCGGCCTTGTGCCTAATTTGCTCGGTGGGGGAGCAAATAAACACCATCTGTTCTTCAGATGCTGCACTTCTATTTCTTGTTCTCTTTCGGTGGAGGAGAAATCCTTCACGACTGAGACAATTTTTATTTTTGTACCTTTTCTCCACGTTAAAAAACGACCCTGGTGTCTAACTCTGTCCCGTGGGGAGGCATAGTAAATAGGTACTGCAGGCTATGACTAGCTATGACTAGCAAAGACCAGATGTGGGGGCAACCCCACATGCCTGACCATTAACCAGCTCCCATTTCCCACCTCTCGGGAGCTGGTCCCCTTTTTCCCTTCCCCCTCCCTTCACTCCTCATATTAAAAATCGGCCTTGTGCCTAATTTGCTCAGTGGGGGAGCAAATAAATACCATCTGTTTTTCAGATACTGCACTTCCATTTCTTGTTCTCTTTCGGTGGAGGAGCAGTCCTTCACGACTGAAACAATTTTTTATTTTTGTACCTTTTCTCCGCGTTAAAAAACGACCCTGGTGTCTAACTCTGTTCCGTGGGGAGGCATTGTAAATAGGTGTAATATAAAGCTCTGTGTGTGTGTGTGCGTGCGTGTTTGTGGTCACGAATAGGCTCCTATATGGTTGACTATGTTAAAAAACTGATTACATATAATGATAGAAGATTTATCGAGACACAGTAATGGGTATGTTTGGTCTGGCAGAACGGTGGTTCATTAAAATTGTGGGGTCCGCGTTCGCGCCTGGTCCACAAAGTATGGAAATAAAATATTTAAAAATTAAAAAAAAAAGTTTACAAGCCTTTTTGATATAGATGTACATAAGAATACTTTGATAAGTATGTTTTAACTTAAAAAGGGATGGTATAATAAAATTGTGGGGTCTGCGTTCGCGCCTGGCCTCCATGGAATGGAAATAGGCACACATTTAATAAAGACTTTTCATATCTCTCTGCGTAAGTATACTTTGATAATTATGTTTCAGTTTGAAGAAACATGGTATAATAAAATTATGGGATGTTCGTTCGCACCTGACCTCCATAGAATGGAAATATGTCACAAAGTTTAACAAGTTTTTTTAATATAGATCCACAGAATATTGTGATAAGTGTTTCAGTGTGAACAGGTATGGTATAATAAATTATGGGGTTTATCTATTTTATTTTTACTTTAATCATATTTTGCTTTGGTTTTGATACCCTCAAATTCAACCCAAATTTACAACCCTTTCCTTTTCATAACCTATCATACTTTCATAAATCAGAGTCCATTTTCTGTAGGCTGGTTTTTAACCTAATCAACGACGGGTACATTTGCTAGTAATATATATGTAATAAATATATATATGTAATATATATATGCATGTAATATATAATATATATGTGTGTAATATATATATGTGTAATGTATATAATATATATATGTGTAATATATAGAATGTATATGTAATATATATATAATATATATATGTGTAATATATATAATGTATATGTAATATATATATAATATATATAGATGTAATATATATAATGCATATATAAATGTAATATATATAATACATATATAAATGTAATATATATAATACATATATAAATGTAATATATATAATACATATATAAATGTAATATATATAATACATATATAAATGTAATATATATAATATATATATAATATATATTATATTTTATGTGCATAATATATATATAATATATATATATATATATATCAATAATTCCCCCACTCTTTATCTGTGCCTAAACCTAAACGTAGATTCCATGAACAAAGCTTCTTTCTTAGAACTGCACGCCTGTGGAATTGTCTTCCGTTTTCCTGCTTTCCGGCTGACTACAATATGGTTGTGTTCAAGTCTAACATAAATAAGTTCTTGATGAGCCGTTCTATATAAGTTATCAAATTTACAATATTTTCATTACTAATGATTACTATATTGTCCAATGTCTACTGTACACTCTTTAACCCTTATCCTTGAGTGGCCTCTTGGCCTTGATAAGTGTTGATGCCTATGTAAAAATATAATATAGATTTAATATATATATAATATATGCAATATATATATAATATATATTTCATATACATAATATATTTAATATATATAATGTATATAATATATACTTAATATACATAATTTATATAATATATATAATATATATATATATGTAATATATATATATATATTATATAAATGTAATATATGTAATATACATATATTACATATTATATATGTAATATATATATATTTTATATTATATATATAATTAATATATATATATGTAATATATATGATATATGTAATATATATGATATATGTAATATATTTATATGTATTTTATACATGTTATATATATGAATTATATATTATATATATTTCTAATATATATCTGTGTAATATATATCTGATATATATGTATTATATATATGTAATATATATATGTATATATATGATATACATATATGTTTCATATTATATATTATATATATATGTAATATATATATGTAATATATATATATATATGCAATATATATATAATATATATATATATATGCAATATATATAATATATATGTGTAATATATATATATATATATATGTAATATATATATATACGTGTAATATATATATTACATATATATATAATATATATGAATATATTATATAAATTTAATATATAGAACTATATTATATATATGTAATATATAGAAATATATTATATATATGTAATATATTGAAATATATTATATATATGTAATATATAGAAATATATATATGTAATATATAGAAATATATATATGTAATATATAGAAATATATTATATATATATGCAACATATATTTATGTACATTTCATATATATTACGTAAATATATAATTATATATATATTACTATATATATTTTTGTTGGGTGTTGTTGTTGTTGTTGTTGTTGTTGTTGCCCAGCCCTCGGACTCCTCATATTAAAAACGGAACCCCACTTTGTGAGTGCGGGTAGTTTAGTTACATTTTCCCGAAATATGTTTCATAGTGGTTGCATTGTCGTTTGGCTTATGCGTGCTAATCTTGCGGGTAGGGTATGTTTCAAGGTATGAATCAGTGTATGGTTCATGGTCTTTTTCAGCTTACGGTATTTATGTTGACAAGACTGAAGTTAAGATGACGAAATACTCTCGAAGACTCTATCTCTTAAAAGAAACTAAATTCCTGTAATCGCATGTACGTTCAAAAGTTTTAAGTAAGCATGAAAAAGAAACCGCATAAACAGAACGGATTTTTTAAATAATTATTTATTTTAAACAATATAGATAGAATATTCTTTCGATTATAAACAATCTAAATAGAATATTGTAGAGATTGAAACAATAGAAATATTGTTCGCAGACAATTTTCAATAGATATACCTATAAGAAAAATAAATTTGGGGAATTTAGGTACAAACAATTAATTATGTTTTGTGACCTTAACTCGTATAAAGATAAAAACAAAACAGTTATCATTAGTTATAAGTGTTTATAGTACACACAAACATTTATCAATATATAAAACCAAAAGAAAATGAAATTATGTTGGAATAGGCAAAAACAATATACTTTTGATTGTGACCTATTTGCGTTCAAAAATTATTACAAAACATGTAATAATAGTTAATACCCATGCGACGAGACCTAATAAAGAAAAGGTAAAAAAAAAAAAAAAATAAGCAACTTCCGGTAAGAAAAATGTAAATAGCAGAGAGTACTCGTGCGACCGGCCGGCAAAAAAAAAAAAAAAAAAAAAAAAAAAAAAAAGCGGCAGTATGCAGGATCGAATATGTAACACTTTGAGGAAAAGGATTGTGCCCCCCCCCCCAAAAAAAAAAACGTCGGAAGCGCTTTAGTCGAGTGGTCTATTACAAACTGACGACGTTAGCACTCTCGAAATAACGCCTTTAATTTGAGATAGTAATTGTCTGTATTTTTGAAATGAGGTCTGAACACGGTACCCCCGTAATAATAATAAAGGGTTGGGTTCGAGATTCTTAACAAACGGTTCCCCAGTTCGATACAAAACACCTGATGAAGGCCGGGGGGCAAAACGGCCGAAACGTTATGACGATAACGACCAAGATGAGGAAGTCAGTCCGACAATCTCAATCAATTAAATTGAGATGTTTAGATGTGTAAATATTCTCAAAATATGTGTTCACTTAAAGTGACTCGTTCGGTCCACACCGATAAAATCGCTTAAATTTTTACTACTTATAAATTAAACCAACAGTTCATAGTATATATTATGTACATATACTTTTTAAAATTATGTGCAAATATTCTCGAAATATGTGTTAACTTAAATTGACTCGTTCGTTAACACCGATAAAGCGCTTCGTGTAAACATAAGTGTCTCTACTTAAAAAGTAAACCAACGGTTCATTGTTAACGTTCAATGTTTTTAAATTTTAACTATAGAACAAAACACATGTAATCATACGGTATTAGTTCTTTTAAAGAATACTGAAGTCATAAAACAAACACATAGCTAGGTGTATCAGAATTTTTGGACAAGTCGCCATCGAAAACTTTTCATTAAATAGACTCTCCATGTATACAAACTTCTAACAATATGAAAATGTAATTTCAAATCATAATTTTTATTTCAATAAAATGAGTAGACACCAAAATTTAATATCATAAAAGGTTTCACCGAAAAAAAAAAATTTTTTTTTCATCGGTTTTATTAAAAAAAATAAGTTAACGAAAAACAAAAAAAAGTTAACTTTTTTTAAAATAAAACCGATGAAAAAAAATATTATATATATATATATATATATATATATATATATATATATATATATATATAACTGTGAAAAAAATCACTTACCTGTTTCAAATTATTAATATTTGATTGCTTCTAATGTTCCGGATGAGAATTTAATTATATTTATATATTATATTCCTATATTTTTTAGATTAAAGGATTTTTCAACCAAGTACCGTGTCTCCGACGTCTGTTTATCAGCCATTAAAATACCCGTATTTAAAAAGAATTCTCACTTTGATATGTACGGAAGTATGGAAGGGCAAAAACCCGTTTCAATGAAGCCTAATCTCCCTTGTGTACTTTTCACATATTTCAGTAGAAGTCATTATTGTGCTACAATACTTGCAAAGTGTATATTTTTCATTTATGGATTTTGATCATTTACACATTGACCGAGCGACTTATTTTCGATTTCTTTTTTACTATCTTAGAGAAATACCAGAACTTTCTTTTTAATATATTGTCAGTCTTAATTACTGAGAGAATTTTTTTTAAACACCGAAAAAAAAAACAATGACTAAAATAGAATAAAATATCCTCAACGTCCAATATTGAATGGAAAATTATAAGCATAAAATAAACTCCAACTTAAAAAAAAAAACAACAAAAAAAATCCACCTGGTTTTCAAAAAAAAAAAAAAAAGGATTTACACTTTGAACTTTACTGGTAAATTTGCAAAAAACTGTTCTTTTTTTGCTTGAAATTTGAATATTTTATCTATTGACCTTTTATGTTCAATTTGTGATATATAAAACTTTGTTACATTAATTAATTATGTAAATCTAAATAGACATTTCAAAATGGGGGGGGGGTAAAAACGTTTGTCTAAAATATTATATTCGGTTTATTGGAAAGAGCATAAAATTTCCCATTGACCCTGAAAATATCATAAAAATTGAATCAATAGATAAATTTTGATAGATTTTTAAAGTTAAAAAATTGAAAAATATTTAACTCGTAAAAATCAATTGATTTCATTACGTAAAAAAATGGCTGCCTAGAAGCGTGCTGGCACTTTGTAAACACTGGTTTTTGAAAGATAAAGAATAATATTTCTATTACTTTTTATACAACTTTAATAGTTTATTTTGGAAATATAATCCATCAAGAAAATAAACAAACCACTTTTAAATGAGAAATTACGAGATTTTTTATATGTTATTCACAGTTTCGTATTGGGGAGTGTCAAAAATTCCCCCCGAATTCTGATACACCTAACACATAGCCAATGTATAGGCTGAAGAAGCACACAAAATTATTCGAGTATGTGGAATTACTATTTTATTTAGCGTATAAAGAAATAATTTTATTCAGTTGTACTTTAACAACGAAAAAATAAAGGTTTATATAGTTGTTTTTAAGGGACTAAAAAATTAAACATTTGAGACAATTTCACGGCTTCCAAATCACACGAATGCAGTAATAGTGTAATCAGTAGGTTTTGAATAAATACGCGTATAAAGAAAGAATGTTAGTCAAGTACAGTATAAAAATAAGATTATTAGGAAAGAACGTGTGGCGATGAATAATAATCGATGTGTTTATGCGTTTGTAATCAGGGTATTTTATTTACAATGATGGTTTCCCTCTCCACGAGAGGCTAACCATGTTTTTTAATCGCTGGAGCGTTCTTTCTTGAACTAGGATTGACATTCTAAAATGGATGAACAGTTTGTTCACAGCCACTGAGATTTGGTTGAATTTGAGGAGGAGGAGGAGGAGGAGGAGGAGGAGGAGATCATTAATTTTGAAATCAGGAGAAGGTAAGTTTATGGTGTGTGTGTGTATAAAACAGAAAATTACGGTGCTATTCTACATATGATCCAAATGCATAATATATGCTTCAGACTAAACATGCAACATAATATTAGCTACTTGTATTTTCTCTACCGCTCACTCTCAACCCAGGACTGTACCCTAATAAAGAAAGTCTCTGACAGCATAGGTATAGCACTCTCCCTCGATACTAGTTCACAACTACATTGTATTTGGTGACTTCAATGTTCATCACAGTAACTGGCTTGGATTCTCTACTTACACAGACGTAGCTGGTAGCACAACACAGTTCCTCTATATCTGATTTCCTCTATAACAAATGGTTATATTTCCGACACATTTACCAGACCAGCAAGATCAACATGCCTCACTTCTAGATCTATTTATGACCACAGTTCCCGATGACTGTATATCAGATACCCACAGCTCAGTCGAGAATGCTGATCACGCTGTTAAAATGGTAGAAATCGCCCTAAATTCTCGACCCAAAACTGAACACCACTGCTCAAAATAACGAGGTATTACAAAAAGGCTGACTGAGATACCCCATGGGGAAATATATTTTCTCTTCCAGCTGAACAGTGAGCAAATGAGACCACTGAATGGTTCAAAACAGCAATTGAAGTATATGTTCCCACACGAAAATTCTATGGCAAGCCCCACTCTGCCCAACTTGTACAGTTGCCATTGCTCAATGGCAGCATGCATACCGCAGATTCAACCGACATAAGTCCAGTTCAAACAGACAGAAGTATATAGAAGCTACAAGTAATTGTAAGAGAGAAGTAGCGACAGCTAAGACAAAATACACTGAAACCACCAGAAAACGCATCGAAGCAGGGAAATTAGGAAACCGTGATTTTTGGAAAATCTACAACAGTGTAGTAAATAATGGGCAGTCAACGATTTTCCCAGTATCAAACAATCCTGAGGTTGCTTGCACGCCAACCGAAAAGGCTAACCTACTTGCCAGTCGGTTTACTTAAAACTCCACACTGGATCCGGCACACTACTTCCTCCTTGACTTTTCTATGCGCCACACTAGATTTGAAAATCACTCCTTTTCAAGAATATGGTATCATAAAAAACCTAGATCAAAAGCATGCGGATCCGACCTCACCCTGGCTATGCTATTAAAAAAATGCTCCGCTGATGTTGCTCCAGTTCTCTCCAAACTTTTCAACAAATGCCTTAACGAATATTGCTTTTCTGACTGCTGGAAAACTGCTTCTTGTGGTTTTCAAGAATTCTGGCCTTCTCCCACTTTTCGCCAAAATATTTGAGTTCTTAATTAATCAAGCTCTAGTCCATCACCGTACAGCTACTAAACTCCTGACCAACAAACAAAATGGATTTAGGCAAGCCCGTTCCACATCAGATATCCTAACTGTAATTTCTGAACGTATATACCGTTCACTGGAAAAAAAGAGTAGAGCGGTAGCCCTCGATGTATCTAAGGCTTTTGACAGGGTATGATCAGATCATATGGTATCACTGGAAGGATTCATAATATAATTAAATCCTTCTTAAGTAAGAGAAATATACAGGTATCCTCGAGGGTCGTACATCGAAACAATATGATATAAATGTGGAAGTACATCAGGGGTCTATCCTTGGAATTTTAATATTCTTGATATTCATAAATTACCTCCCTGATAAAATTGTTTCTGAGATGGGTATATTTGCTGATGACACCACTCTCTATAACAGGCACGAGGGGAAAACAAATGAACGCATATCTAAAGAAATGGCAGAAAGACTATAGGATTACCTCCAATCTGTAGTGGAATGGGGACAAAAATGGATGGTCACATTCAATGCTGCCAAGACCAAGCTTGTTTCCTTCAATAATTACAAGAAACCTTCTCTACCATCAATAACAATGCCCAACAACACATTACCCGAAAGTACTTCCTTTAAACTCCTTGGCCTAAAATTTACAGGGAACATAAACTGGAATAGATACATTGAGAGCATTGCTAAGGTTGCTGCGAAGAAGGTGGGATCTCTACCATGCTAGAAAACTACTTACGCTTGAAAGTATCCTGTATCTCTATAAGGCGACCATTCGCCCATGTATGGAGTACTGTTGTCATATTTGGGCTACTGCCTCTGCTACTTGTCTCTCAGTCCTGGACAGAGTTCAAAAGAGAGTCGCCAACCCGATAGGACATGAGCTGTCATCTACGCTTCAGCCTCTGTCCCATCAACGAAATGTTGCATCCCTCTGCCTTTTCTACGATTACTTTAATGTTGAATACTCTGGCGAACTACAAGCACTTGTACCCCCTCGTCGTGAATACCTCCGACAAACCCGACAAAAAGCTCATTCACACCTCTTAACAATGGAGATCCCTTGGCGTAAGAAAGCCTTCTACTTCAGTAGCTTCTTGCCTAGAACTACTAGACTTTGGAACTCCTTTACGGGATTCTGCCTTCCCAATTGTACTGACATGCGGAAGTTCAAGTGTAATGTGAACAGATATCTTGCTACTCATGTCACTTCATTATACCCCTTCAATTTATGCCCCCGATAGCAGTCCCCTACTTCAAAGTGGCACTGTGCCTTGTTTGGGGTAAAAATTGAATAAAAATGTACCGGTGTGAGTGGGAGCGGTAGGAGCACTTTTTATTTAGAAGGGAAAATAGTAGCAGCTTCCACTTTAGATGTTTCCGACGGTGATGATGCTTCTCCTAGGATTTTCATATTGTGAATAAACGTGAGTAAAGGAGCGGTCAAAAGTTACATAATATAGTGGCTTATAGTGTAGACATAATACATTTGTATTTGGCATTTGTTGGAGCAAACCTAGTGTACTTTGGTCCGGAGGGGAATTTCTGAAGCCAAATATGTTTATATGTTTACATTATATATATATATATATATATATATGTATATATATATATATATATATATATGTATATTTATAAATATATATATATGTATATTTATAAATATATATATATGTATATATATTTATATATATATGTATATATATGCATATATATATGCATATATATTTATATATATATGTATACATATATATGTATATATATGTATAGGTATATATATGTATATATATGTATATGCATATATATATGTATATATATGTATATGCATATATATATGTATATATATATATATATGTATATGTATATATATATATATGTATATGTATATATATATGTATATGTATATATATATGTATATGTATATATATATATGTATATATATATGTATATATATGTATATGTATATATATGTATATATATATGTATATATATGTATATGTATATATATGTATAGGTATATATATGTATATGTATATGTATATATATATGTATATATATGTATAGGTATATATATATGTATATATATGTATATGTATATATATATGTATAGGTATATATATGTGTATGTATATATATATGTATATATATATGTATCTATATATGTATAGGTATATATATATATATCTATATATGTATAGGTATATATATATATATCTATATATGTATAGGTATATATATATATATCTATATATGTATAGGTATATATATATATCTATATATGTATATATATATATATCTATATATGTATATATATATATATCTATATATGTATAGGTACATATATATATATCTATATATGTATATATATATATATCTATATATGTATATATATATCTATATATGTATAGGTATATATATATATCTATATATGTATAGGTATATATATATATATCTATATATGTATAGGTATATATATATATATCTATATATGTATAGGTATATATATATATATCTATAGGTATATATATGTATATATATGTATATATATGCATATATATGTGTATATATATATGTATATATATGTATATATACGCATATATATGTATATATATGCATATATATATGTATATATATGCATATATATATGCATGTATATATATGCATGTATATATATGCATATATATATGTATGTATATATATGCATATATATGTATGTATATATATGCATATATATATATGTATGTATATATATGCATATATATATGTATGTATATATGTAGATAGATAGATAGATAGATAGATATGGAGAGCGAAGCAAAAACAGATTAGAACCGAAAAACAAAAAAGATGATATCTAATTGAGAGTAGGACTTAACTCGGAGGAAATAAAATAGTGAACTTTAAAAGTCGATGCTGTGCCCTTAACGAAGAAATAACTGAGAATGCCAAGTTCAAAATGTAACTGCGGAATGATCATCTTGGAGGTTGAAATCTTTTCAAAATTATTTTACCAATTTCTTTGATATCAGCACAAAGACTGAAAAAATGTATTGACGCGTGATCATAATGACGTAACTTAAAAATTAAAACTTATTTACTAAAGGCATTCGAAAGTTCTGGTCGTTTATCCCTTATCTTCGAAGGTTAATTTTTTCAGTCGAATTTGTGACTGTTTCGTTTTACAAGCTAGCGTCCATATTTCTTAACCAATCATCATCACAAGATATCGGTTATAGTTTAACTTAGAACTGATTAAATTTACGGATATTGAAGTCAAACATCAAGGAAAAAGCAAACTTTTCTGATAATGTCGGTTTTGCTGACCGTACAGCTTCGTTACTTAGTCCATATTGTAGATAGTCCTGCATATTATATGACCGGTTGAAAAAAACGGATTCGCAGAATTCTGGTATTAGCAGAAGCTAGTATACCCCTACACAATCCACTAGGAATTTCCAGTTTTATAATAACCACATGGCGAGTTATCGCCCTTAGTTAGTTGCATAGTTCTTATAACCGCCAGTAAACCATTGCAGTGTCAAAGCACAAATTACGCATCGAGCTAAAAGACAATTACCCTCACGCCATCTACTTGGCACGGATCGTCAAACCTTTCGTTCCCCTTTCTTTTTTGAGTATTTTTGCTGTCAACCTCACCGTCATTAAATCGTGGTAAATATCTTCTGTAAATAAAAATATATTGTAAATCATGGATGATGAGGGGTACTCCATAGAGTAAATGTGGTACTATAGTGATTACTGAAGTGTGATGAAAGAACGAAAGAAACATACATGGAGTCGTGCACCAACCACTACTCTTTTTCTATTAGACAGGGTTAAAAAAAGATATTCACTATAACAGGTCAGGTGCTGTATTGTTAACAAACTTCAACCCCTCTCTTGATTAACCCGACAAGCAGCAAAATCCCACCCCTTCAGTGCCAGCTTTCTACTTTTATAGTTTCTTTCCACGAACTGCTAGTATTTCTTACCCGTACTGAAGTGCATATAATACATACATACATCTTACTGCAGAACTCCTTGTTTAGGATTTCCATGTCTAACATCTAATATGCCTTGCCTGGGATAAAATAAAGTTAAAATGAAAAAAAAAAATAACGATGCATGGACAAATACACTGCTGATCTAAAATTTAAGACCACTTAAAAATCTTTAAAAACATACCTTCTTTTTAAAGGATAGATTTTAAACTCTTCCGACTTACGGTTACCAATACTACAATCTAAAAGGTTATGGAAACAAAAAGCTACATTCCAAAGATTTCTTTTTAAAATTTACATTTTTATTTAATTCTCTTAAATTATACAAAAAGTGTATGAAAAGTGTATGAAAACATTCAGCAATCAAACTTAATAATGAGTTCCACCTCCACTGCTTTGGATGACTTAAAAAATTATTTGGGGAATGCTAGAAATAAGGGTTTCCATTAATGTGCGGGCGATACTGCTCCAGTTTCTGAAGATGGCTTCACGAATTTCATTTTTTGTTGAATACTGTTTGCCATTTCGATAATCCTCTCTGGTCATCCACCCCCAAACATTTTCAATTGGGTTCAAGTCCAGTGAGCATGCAGAATGTCCAAAGAGATGGACTCCATTTTCTTGTAGAAAGCTCAAGGTCCGTCTTGCAGTGTGGATTGCAGCATTATCCTGTCGGGATAACTATCCATCCCCACACAAACGATGACCCTCCATCATCAAAGATACTTTTTGTAGTATGCTAACATAACCAGCTGCTGTCTGACGATCCTGCTCCACCTGGAGCTCCATCGTCCTTCTGTAAGAAAAGGCACCCAATACCATTACGGACCCTCCACCACTATGACATGTGGAAAAATTGCAAGGGGCATGTTTTTGTCATGCCAATATCGCTGGAAGCCATCAGGACCACCATCTAAATTAAATTTTTTCTCATCAGAAAACAGGACTTTCTTCCACTTCTCAACGTCCCAGGTTTGGTATTCACAACCAAATCTTAAGCGGTCTCCTTTGTGACGTGGAAGCAATCGAAGAGTTTGTTTACGTTTTTTATTTACCATGTCTTCTTGATCTAAGTGTCGTCTGATGTTTATTGGACTGCAATCAGCATCTGTAACCGCCTTAATTTGACTAGAAGAAAGTCCTCTGTCATTCATAACAACCCGTCTAATTCTCCTACTCAATGCAGGAGAAATTTTGAGGGCCTACCGAAGGATTTTGCTTTTCCATAATTCTCAGTGTTCTTTAGAAAGTTATAAATAACAGTTTTACTGCGATTTATCTTAGCTGCTATCGCTCGCTGTAGCAAACATTGCTTATTGAATCCTAGAATTCGAGAGCTGTCAACTTCGGTTAGTTTTCTTGCTTAGGCATGGTAACACTTTTACGCAGTGATTCTTAATTTCTAACTGAACTAAAAAACATTAGAATTACCATACATCTAACCATTTATACTCTTCGTCTTATAATTTTGATCATGTGTAAAAAGCCTAGTTTAATAAAAATGTTAATTTTTAAATAATTTTTTTGGAATGTACCTTTTTGTTTCCATAACCTTTTAGATTGTAGTATTAGTAACCTTAAGTCGGAACAGTTTAAAATCTATCCTTAAAAAAAGGTTTCTTCTTAAAGATTTTTAAGTGGTTTAAAATTTTGATCAGCAATGTATATCCAAATATGTCTGATAATGATGAAAAAAATCCAATATTTATCTCTCGCGGTGATAAGATTTGACACAAAATCGGGAAATTGGAATTTGAAAAGCCAGCGCCCTAGAAGAAAAGTCCTACGGCCTGCAAAATCAAACAAACAAACAAACAAACAAACAAACAACCCCCTCAAACCCCAAGACTTCCAAAAAACCTGTTCAATGCCATCAATATTCCCAAGTAAGGGGCGTCTCATGCAATTAGCAATAAGCTATTATCATCATGGACAGGTGGCCCTCTTAGAACTGCACGCTCCGCACAGGACCATACCTGAGCCAACAGAAAACAAGTAACCTAAACAGTTAGCCAGACCCTGATAGCTTTGAGGCCGAGGGAAATTATCCGGCTGATCAACGACTCCCTATCCCCAACTTTTTGATTACCTTGTACCGGTAAAAATTGCTTACCTTATTTTGCAAATTAAATTTCCAAAGTATACCTGTTCATGTTTTGGATCTATCTTCGCATCTGATAAGTCTAACATTATACTGTTCTTGTCGAAATAAGGTATAGTTCATGTAGATTGTAAATGCTGCCCCCCCTATATCATCTCCATCTTGATTGCCCAGCGCCTCTAACGGGTTCGTTCTCGGCTAATTTAGCACCTGTCAGAGAGAACATTCGAGAAGTTGGCTTTACATACACTAAACGGCCTTGAACCACAGCTTGCGTAAGCGGTAAGCTCAAATACTGCCCTCAGCTACTCGGCACTGATCGTCAAGATTAACGTATACTATCTGGTTTTGACTGCGAATTCCATCTCTCCAAGAACGTATCAAATTACTCGTCGCTTTGTAAGAATATTTTCATGGCTATTTGATTTTAACGCAATTCATTTATTTCTTATGGAGCCTACGAACTTACCAATTCCACAAGGATTGATGGTAGATTTTGAACCGTTTCTGCCATCAGTTAAAACACAAATGCTTATTCTTTAGCCAAACTGTTTTACCATGTGCGAAGTGAAAACGCTGTTGTTTGCCATGTGATCGAAAGTGACTTATATTCACTTAAGCATAGAGACGCGATGTTCGTTACGTGCCATTGGCGTAAACACATTCTTCCTTAATATAATCAACTATCGAGAGAAGCGCTTGCAGGTTAAATTAAGATAGGCTGACCCTGGCCAGACACGCTTCCCTCCAACTCCAAATTTTGTTAGGTTCTTTTCAGAGGAGACAGAGCCAAAATAGTGTGCCTCTGAAGACAGTTTAAGGTTGGATCACGTTCATGGTGCCCTCTCTGTATATACGTACTAGATGTGCTGAGAAAAAGGAGTCAAAGATGAGTTGTAACCGTTGCTCTAGAAAATTAAAAGGAGAGAAAAAAAGAAAGGTTCCGCGAGCGATATATATATATATATATATATATATATATATATATATATATATATATCGCTCGCACAACCTTTCTTTTTTTTTCTTTTCTTTGTGTGTTTTTCAGCCTTTCATCATATATTATATTATATATATTATATATATATATTATATATATTATATATATTATATATGTTATATATATTATATATTATATATATTATATATATATGTTATATATATTATATATATTATATATATATGTTATATATATTATATATATGTTACATATATATATATGTTATATATATTATATATATTATATATTATATATATTATATATATATGTTATATATATATTATATATGTTATATACATTATATATATTATATGTATGTTATATATATTATATATGTTATATATATTATATATGTTATATATATTATATATGGTATATATTATAAATATATTATATATATTATATATATTATATATATTATATATATATATTATATATATGCTATATATATTATATATGTTATGCATATTATATATATATTATATATATTATATATATATGTTATATATATTATATATATATATATATTATATATATGTTATATATATTGTATAGGTTATATATATTATATATATATTATATATATTATATATATGTATTATATATATACATTATATATATAATATATACATATTATATATATATTTTATATACATATTATATATATATATATTATACATATTATATAAATTTTATATTATACATATTATATATATATTATATCTATAAATATATTATACATATATATATTATATCTACATATATATTATATCTATATATATTATATCTATATATATTATATATATATTATATCTATATATATTATATCTATATATATTATATATATTATATATATATATTATATATATATTATATATATTATATCTAAATATATATTATATCTATATATATTGTATATATATTATATCTATATATATTATATATATTATATCTATATATATTATATATATTATATCTAAATATATATTATATCTATATATATTATATATATTATATATATTATATCTATATATATATTATATATATATTATATCTATATATATTATATATATATTATATCTATCTATATATTATATCTATATACATTATATATATTATATCTATATATTATATCTATATATATTATATGTATGTATATATTCTATATATTATATCTATATATATATTCTATATATTATATCTATATATATTATATATATTATATCTATATATATTATATATATTATATCTATATATATATTATATATATTATATCTATATATATTATATATATTATATCTATATATATTATATATATTATATCTATATATATTATATATATTATATCTATATATATTATATATATTATATCTATATATATATATTATATATATTATATCTATATATATTATATATATTATATCTATATATATATATTATATATATTATATCTATATATATTTATTATATATATTATATCTATATATATTTATTTTATATATTATATCTATATATAATTATTATATATATTATATCTATATATATTTATTTTATATATTATATCTATATATATTTATTATATATATTATATCTATATATATTTATTATATATATTATATCTATATATATTATATATATATTATATCTATATATATATATTATATATATATTATATCAATGTATATTATATATATATATATATTATATCAATGTATATTATATATATATTATATCAATGTATATATTATACATATATATTATATCAATATATATATTATACATATATATTATATCAATATATATATTATACATATATATTATATCAATATATATATTATACATATATATTATATCAATATATATATTATACATATATATTATATCTATATATATATATTATATCTATATATATTATATATATTATATATTGTATATATATTATATATTATATATATATTATATATATAATATATACATTATATATATTATATATACATTATATATATTATATATACATTATATATATTACATTATATATTATATACATGTATTATATATATATGTTATATATATTATATATATGTTGTATATATATGTTGTATATATATTATATATATAAGTTATATATATATGTTATATATATATGTTATATATGTTATATATATTATATATATGTTATATATATATTATATATATTATATATATGTTATATATATGTTATATATATGTCATATATATATTATATATATTATATATATGTTATATATATGTTATATATATGTTATATATATATGTTATATATATATGTCATATATATATTATATATATGTTATATGTTATATATATGTTATATATATGTTATATGTTATATATATGTTATATATATGTTATATATATATGTTATATATATGTTATATATTTATGTTATATATATATGTTATATATATTTTATATATATGTCATATATATATGTTATATAGATATATATGTTATATATATATGTTATTTATATATATGTTATATATACGTCATATATGTTATATATATGGTGTATAGATATATATATGTTATATATATGTTATATATATGTTATAAAAAATGTTATATATATATGTCTATATATAGATGTTATATATATATGTTATATATATAGATGCTACAAATATATATTATATATATAGATGTTATAAATATATATATATATAGATGTTCTATATATATATGTTATATATATATATATATATATGGTATATATATATGTTATATATATATATGTTATATATATATGTGTGTTATATATATATGTGTGTTATATATATATGTTATATATATATATATATATATATATATATATATATATATATATATATATATACTTTTTTTTTTGCTCAACACACACCTCCAAAAATTCGCGGGCAACATAGGGCACTCAGGCTAGTATAGTAATAAATACGATAGCTACATAAATCAAAATATCATATTTAAGCGTATTTTACGACGGGGCAATGCCGGGCGGCCTTCTGGTATATATATATAACAACCTTTTGTACGTTGTTTTAATACAGCTTTTTTCTGTAACCGCATAGTAGGTAGTGAGTAGAGCGGTAGCTCAAGATATATCTAAGGCTTTTGACATTTGGTATTGCATGAGCGTCTTCTCAAGAAAATCAGATCATACGGTATCATTGGAAGAGTTCATAACATAATTAAATCCTTGTTTAATAAGAGAAAACTCCTTGACGGTCGTATATCTAAACAGTATGATATAAACGCGGGTGTGCCTCAGGGGTTTATCCTTGGACCTCTGTTATTCCTAATATTCATAAATGACCTCCCTGACAAAATTGTCTGTGAGATGGATATATATGCTGACGAAATCACGCTCTATAACAGACGCGACAGGAAAACAAATGAACACATATCTAAAGAAATGGCAGAAACACTAGAGGAAGACTTCCGATCCGTAGTGGAATGGGGACAAAAATGGATGGTCACATTCAATGCTGTCAAGACTAAACTTGTTTCTTTCTATAATTACAAGAAACCTTCCCGACCACCAATAGCAATGGCCAAAGACTCTTTATCTGAAAGTATATCTTTTAAACTCCTCGGCCTAACGTTCACAGGAAAGATGAGTTGGAACAATTACATTGATAGTATTGCCAGGACCGCTGCGAAGAAGGTGGGTTCTCTCTGTCGTGCTAGAAAACTACTTACGCCTGAAAGTACCCTGTACCTCTATAAGGCCAACATTCGCCCATGTATAAAGTATTGTTGTCATTTTTGGGTTGGTGCATCTGCCACTAGTCTCTCACTCCTAGAAAGGTTTAAAAGAGAGTTGCCAATCTGATAGGCCCTGAACTGTCATCTAAACTTCAGACTCTGTCCCATCGACGAAATGTTGCATCCCTCTGCCTGTTCTACAAGTACTTTAACGGTGAATGCTCTGATGAACTGCAAGCACTTGTGCCTCCTCGACGTAAATACCCTCGACAAACCCGACAAGTAGCTAAATCCTACCCCTACACGGTAGAGATCCCTAGATGTAAGAAATCCTTCTACTCCAGTAGTTTCTTCCCCAGACCAGCTAGACTTTGGAATTTCCTTCCAGGTCCCTGCTTCCCCAACGGTACTGATATGCAGAAGTTCAAGTGTAACGTGAACCGACATCTTGCTGCCCAACTCCCTACACAGTACCCCTGATGCTTATGTCCCTGATAGTGTTGTAACAAAGTGGCAATGTGCCTTGTTTGAGTTGAAAATGTAATAATAATAAAAAAATTGCATTCGGATAGATTAGAAAATACATTTAATACGATCTCCTTGTCGATTTCATAAGTTCTTGAAGCTTTGTAAAATTGATTTTTTAAATTTAATGTACGTGAAAATAATATTAGAAACAAATTTTCCGAAATTTCTAGCGTTACTTTTTCAGTTTCATATTTATATTATATATTATTATAAACCGGGCGAAATACTTATTATACTCATTTATAATTTTCCCGTCAAATAACCGAATTTAAAGTATTTTATAATTTGAAAAAACAAACAAACAAAAAACAATATCAACAACAACAACAACAACAACAACAACAACAAAAAAGTTTAACTTTTCTTTTTATTTTAAACTAGCCTCGTGTTTGGAGGTGTGTGTATTTCGCAAAAAAAAGAAAAAAAAAAAAATTGTAGTAGGCAGGCAGGCTCGTACCCGTACCGCGAAGGAGGAAAAGAACGTGAAAAAAAAAACAAACAAACAAAAAAACAAAAAAGAACGTAACGTCTTTGCTATTGCGTCCATCGCCAAACCGAAAGTAGCGAGGGTTTAAATTAAAGCTAGTTATTCGACAAAAGGGGATGACTTTCGAAAATATCGGCGAAAAAAGCGAAACAAAACAAAACAAAAAAACAGACATATGGTACCACATCTAAGACAGTAAACGAGCAAGTACTCTCCAATTCTCTCTCCTCTGATCTTGAGCATGTAGTACAATGGGGAAAGGAGTGGCTGGTTACTTTTAATGCATCTAAAACCAAGCTTCTCTCTTTACATCATCAACATTTTAATCCACATTTGTCATCAATTGAAATGAATGGCTCTCGTCTTCAGGAGGCCTCAAGTTTTGACAAGCTTCTGGGCTTGACCATTACTCCTGATCTTAAATGGAACACGTATATCAAATCTGTTGCCAAGGCCGCTGGAAAAATGGTGGGATCTTTCTATCGATCCAGTAGATATCTCACTGCTGATGCTATTCTCTATCTATATAAGAGCCAGGTACGTCCAAGGATGGAATACTGTTGCCACATCTGGGCAGGAGCTGCTAGAAAGGACTTGTCCTGCCTTGATAGAGTTCAAAATAGACTTCGTAGCCTCGTAGGAGATGTCCTTTTCTCCTCCTTACAACCTCTATCTCACAGAAGAGATGTTGCGAGTTTGTCTCTGATGTATCGTTATTTTCATGGAAAGTGTTCAACTGAGCTTCAATCTATGGTCCCCCCTCGCCAAACTTTCACAAGAAACACTCGTCTAGCTGTAAACACTATCAATAATTTCCCCCACTCTTTATCTGTGCCTAAACCTAAACGTAGATTCCATGAACAAAGCTTCTTTCTTAGAACTGCACGCCTGTGGAATTGTCTTCCGTTTTCCTGCTTTCCGGCTGACTACAATATGGTTGTGTTCAAGTCTAAGGTAAATAAGTTCTTGATGAGCCGTTCCATATAAGTTATTAAATTTACCAAATTTTCATTACTAATGATTACTATATTGACCAACTTCTACTGTACACTCTTTAACCCTTATCCTTGAGTGGCCTCTGGGCCTTGATAATGTGGTGATGCCTGTGTAAAAAAAAAAAAAAAAAAAGACGGATACACAACCTTATGTATATACACAAAACAGGGCCCCCCCCTAAATAACTATACATTTTCTTTTGTTTTATAGCTTTATTGAAACCTAAGCATTTCTTCTATTTCTTGTGTCATACAAAAGTGGAAATTGTGTAATTTTATATGATTGAACTTAAAAGAAAAATCATAGTTGCTATTGCATATGTGCTTTTGGAGTTGCACACTATAGCATGATGCTTGGCCCATGAAAGATGATCCAAGTGCATTAAGTTTTATGGGGGCACCTAGAAGTTTAATAAATGTTGTACTAGACATCATCTATTATTTTATTGAAAAACTTAAGTATAGTTTCTATATTGCAGTTGTATTTTTCTTCAAGTGCACAGGTATTACATTGAAATAAAAAATAGGAATTGTATTTTATGCGATATATATATATATATATATATATACATGGATATAAAATGTATATATTTATATACATATATTTTTCATTTCTTTGAAGTGAAGAGTACTGGAAATCTGTAGAGACTTGTTGTCAACCAGACTCCAGGAAATACCACCAGTTGTTGTCAGTGAGACATCTGATATGACACGTGTGAGAAATTACAGTGTGTACAAATAATAAAAATATAATAATAAAAAAGTTGACTTGGTGGACTATACCTTTCTTGAGAATGTTCCTCTGATATTGTCCGAGAGTACAATTCCATCTTTCGAATCGGAACTGCTGCTGGCATGCTACAACCGAGAGTCGGATGGCTTCTTTCAGAATCACGGGTACTCCTCGGCCTCGTTTGCACATTTTGTGTTGCTTTCGGTGCAGCTTATACATATCGCACAACTGGGCTGGACTCAGCTGACCACTGCCCATCCGATCTACGATATTGTTCGCGTGGTTTCCCATACCCAGGAAGGACAATTGTTCTCGTGACGTCAGGCTGGAGGGAAATGGAGATGAATATAGGATTAGAAAACGCTTCATACAAATGATTTGTACACAATAAAACCAGATAATAAAATAGGAAACATTTGTGAATAGCAAACGATAGTTGTAGAAAAGGAAATATCTATAAATCTAAAACAATACATTCGTAAGAAAAAAGTGCAAGTATATATATATATATATATATATATATATATATATATATATATATATATATATATATATTAATACATGATGAGAATAATACAAATAGTATTCCGACGAGATAGAAAGATGAAAAATGAACAAACCAAGTTATATATCCATCAACATTTCGTCTTTATTGTAAGACTTTGAAAATTATATTTGTAGACAGCAAATATAATTTCAAATGCTGTACTGATATTTTATTTTCTTCAATTTATTCATCCAGAAGTAGTCTTTTCATCTATATGTTAATACAGACACACTATATATATATATATATCAAGATATGTATATATACATATTAATACGTGCATATATACATATTGATACATATATTTACATATTAATACATGCATATATATATACATATGAATACATGTATATATCCATATTAATACATGTACATATTAATGCTTGTACATATTAATGCATGTATATGTACATATTAATACATGTATATATACGTATTAATATATATATACGTATTAATATATATATATACGTATTAATATATATATATATATACATATTAATACATGTATATATACGTATTAATATATATATACATATTAATACATGTATATATACGTATTAATACATGTATATATACGTATTAATACATGTATATATACGTATTAATACATGTATATATACGTATTAATATATATATATACGTATTAATATATATATATATATATATATATATATATATATAACATATGTACATATGTAAGTATCAAAATCAAGGCTATATCGTTTTACGAGTTAATGACAATTTTAGAACAACAACCACAAGTAACTCAGGCTTTTATAACGAATTCCATCCTCATCAGAATGACGAAGAGATGACATGTCTGATGTATTTCAGAGAAATTCCAAAGTAAAACGGCAACTCAACGATCAGAGATCATTACAAATAAAATCCATAATACAAGGGAAAATTCAGCAACTAACATTCATATAAGATCGAATGATTATAAAAGAGAATAATATTGTTCGACATATTGCATAAAAGTATCTCTACTTATATATAAAATTTTGTGTGTCGTCCTCTATGGAATTCACATTGGCTGGGCCTATTTCTTTTAAGTTTCACATATATGTACTTTATGTGTCGGAGGTGTTTTTAGGTACTTTTTTTTTATAATGGAATACCTCAAATGAGTACCGAAAATAGAAAGAATTCACCTAAAGAAAGAACAGTTCGATTTTGACAAGTGCATTTGAAACGTTTTATCACTGCACAAGCAACAGTAGGTTCTTTGATAAATGAATGTTTCTGTTTAGAGCATAATTGAAGCATGATAGTTGACTTTTGCATTTCAAACTTTAATTCAAGCTATTAATATATATTTACAATTATATAAATGCAACTTTGTGTGTGTATGAGCTCGTTCCTTATAGACTCCGAAACGGCTAAATAAATTTCTTTAAAATTTACAGAACTTTACTCCATAAATCTGGGAGTGATGTTAGTTTAGTTTTGTCTCAGAATATCCCTGATAATTACCGATAATCGAAACCGTTATTTTAATTTATCCATCATCGGTAAAGCCATTTTTTCCATGTCGTCGCTTAGCAACAATGATAAAACAGCGGGCCATGAAAATTCTGTAGTGGGTAAGTTGATAGCCTGTCTTTTTTTTCTGTTTGCATGACGTGGTTTGTAGGTTCAAACTCCGCACGTAAATTTGTTAATTTTTTTTCATTAACTGCAAAGAATTTTATAAGTCTTAAAAATTTACGTGTTTATTTTTTATTTATTATTTTTTTGCATGACGTGGTCTGTAGGTTCAAAACGCCGCACATAAATTTGTTAATGTTTTTTTTTATTAACTGGAAAGAAGTTTATATAACATACTTTTATAATACACAAACAGTAGGTTATCTAGAGTGCAATGTAGAATAATATATATTTTGAACCAAGTTACTACATGGAAGCATGTGAAACTCGTTCCCGGGCGATTTCACGGATTTTGATGACAATAAAAATATGGGAGTGTGAAATATTCGTTGATCATCATTCAATCCCGGTCAACATCGGGTCTCCCTGCTAGTAAAATATATTTTATAAAATCAACACTATCTTCTCTACAGCGCAATGTACACTACAATGTATTGTGGATTACGTCACTGCGGAGAGGCATGTGAAGGCGGTGAATTCCCGATTGGAGCGGGCAATCAATCGATTTGATTGAAAAAAAAAAAATAGGCAATTTTATCGATTTCAAAGACAATAAAAGTATCGAAAGTGAAACATTCGTTGATCATCATTCAATTACGGGCAACGTCGTATCTACCTGCTAGTATGATATAAATGCAGAGTTTAACTAAAATAAAAGTGAACGTTTAAATGCCATATTTTGCTTGCATCTTCGTAAGAATAAAAGATTTCCAGATACCAGAATGGAAATAAAAGAAAAAGTTATGCCTTGGTCAATAATTGAGGCATCCTTCAAATTCACAGTGCATCTCTTAGAGAATCTATTATTGAATGCAGCTCACTCGAAGAAGAAACAATGGATCTCCTCTAGTGCCCCAGACTAGATTTGATCATGCAGCATGTGGCCTTTTTCGGTGTCCTTTCTGAAACGCCCGACACCAGTTAAATCCTAACAATCAACTTATCCTTGGCTTTGCTGGTGAGTCAGTTGGTATCTTTCTCAACTTTGCCCCACACATAATAATCTATGAGCTGTAATAAGATG
>NC_136500.1:51947829-51960329 GCF_053919585.1 Euprymna scolopes
AAATTTAGAAGGCAGGAATGTTTACTGGTTGTTTTTTTTCTATACGGTGGTGGTAAATTTGTTGTTTTCGGAATTAATTAGTATGTCTAGAAATGGTATTTTATTGTTTGTATTATGTTCTAGATGGGAGTTTATTTCGAGTCTTTCTTTTAGTTTTGTTATTTCGTTTAATGAGTTCCACTTCCACTCGTTGTGATGACTTCAAAAAATCTTTGGGGCATGCTAGAAATAAGGGTTTCCATTAAGGTGCGGCCGATCCGGCTCCAGTTTCTGAAGATGGCTACAAGAAATTCATTTTTTGTTGAATATTGTTTGCCATTTCGATAAACCTTTTTTGTCATCCACAACTAAACATTTTCAATTGGGTTCAAGTCCGGTGAGCAGGCAGGATGTCCCAAGAGATGGACTCTATTTTATTGTAGAAAGCTCAAGGTCCGTCTTGCAGTGTGGATTGCAGCATTATCCTGTTGAAATAACCATCCATCCCCACACAAACGATGACCCTCCATCATCAAAGTACATTTTGTAGCATGCTAACATAACCAGCTGCTGTCTGACGACCCTGCCGCGCCTGGAGCTCCATCGTAAGAAAAGGCACCCAATAGCATTACGGACCCTCCACCACAATGACGCGTGAAAATATTGCAAGGGGCATGTCTTTGTCATGCCAATATCGCTGGAAACCATCAGGACCATCTAAATTAAATTTTTCCCCATCAGAAAACAGGACTTTGTTCCACTTCTCAACGTCCCAGGTTTGTTATTTATGACCAAATCTTAAGCGGTCCACTTTGTGACGTGAAAGCAATCGAAGAATTTGTTCTCGCTTTTTATTATCATGCCTTTTTGTTGTAAGTGTCGTCTGATGTTTATTGGACTGCAATCAGCATCTGTAACCGCCTTAATTTGACTAGAAGGAAGTCCTTTGTCAGTCATAGCAACCCGTCTAATTCTCCTACTCAATTAAGGAGAAATTTTGAGGGCCTACCGAAGGATTTTGCTTTTCCATAATTCTCAGTGTTCTTTAGAAAGTTACAAATAACAGTTTTACTGCGATTTATCTTAGCTGCTATCGCTCGCTGTAGCAAACCTAGCTTATTGAATCCTAGAATCCTAGAGCGGTCAACTTCGGTTAGTTTTCTTGCTTTAGGCATGGTAAAACCTTTACACAGTGAATGCTAATCTCTAACTGAACTAAAAACTTTAGAATTACTATAAATCTAACAATTTATACCATTGGTCTTATAATTTTGATCATGTGTAAAAAGCCTAATTTAATAAAAATGCAAATTTTTAAAAGAACATTTTTGGAATGTACCTTTATGTAAGCTGAATGTCTGTGTGTGTGTGTGTGTGTGTGTATGTGGTCACGAATAGGCTCCTATACGGTTTACTATTTAAAAAAAAACTGATTACATATAATGATAGAATATAATGATATATATATATATATATATATATATATATATATATACATACATCTAAAATATATATATATATTAAAAGGTATATGTTTTTATTTGTTTTTGTTAGCGATACTTTCTTGAATGAATTCAAGTATTTATACGAAAGTACATTTTTACCTAAATGCTTGTTGGGAGTAATTTTCCCATTGACCAATTTGGTACCCCCTTAATTGGGAGCGGCATATATATTATTTTTTTTAATATAATTATCCACTGACACATGTTTCGTCGTCTACGACTCATCAGAGTGGCTGAATCTAGCGAGACTCGAAATCAGGACCCCATGATAAGAATTAAAAAAAAATTTTTTTAATAATATATATGCCGCTCCCCATTAAGGGGGTACCAAATTGGTCAATGGGAAAATTATTCCCAACAAGCATTTAGGTAAAAATGCACTTTCGTATAAATACTTGAATTCATTCAAGAAAGTATCGCTAACAAAAACAAATAAAAACATCTACATAAAAACGTGGTACATTTAGTAGTCAGGCGAGGCAGCCGCGTGGTAGAGGTTTAGGCTTCTTATCATGGGGTCCCAATTTCGCTAGATTCAGCCACTCTGATGAGTCATAGACGACGAGACACGTGTCAGTGGATAATTATATTTAAAAAAAATTATACTTTAAAAAATAATATAAAAAGGAATATATATATTAAAAGGTAACTTACATCTAAAATATATATCTATAATATAAAGCTGAATGTGTGTGTGTGTGTGTGTGTGTGTGGTCACGAATAGGCTCCTATATGGTTAACTATTTTAAAAAACTGATTGCATATAATGATAGAAGATGTATCGAGACACAGGAATCAGTATGTTTGATCTGGCAGAACGGTGGCTCATTAAAATTGTGGGGCCTGCGTTCGTGCCTGGCCCACAAAGTATGGAAATAAAAAATTAAAAAATTAAAAAAAAAAAAACGTTTACAAGTGTTTTTGATATAGATGTACATAAGGATACTTTGATAAGTATGTTTTAACTTAAATAGGGATGGTATAATAAAATTGTGGGGTCCGCGTTTGCGCCTGGCCTCCATAGAATGGAAATAGGCACAAACTTGAATAAAGACTTTTCATATCTATCTGCGTAAGTATACTTTGATAATTATGTTTCAGTTTGAAGAAATATAGTATAATAAAATTATGGGGGTTTTGTTCACGCCTGACCTTCATAGAATGGAAATATGTCACAAAGTTTAACAAGGCTTTTTAATATAGATCCACAGAATATTGTGATAAGTGTTTCAGTGTGAACAGGTATGGTATAATAAATTATGGAGTTTATCTATTTTATTTTTACTTTCATCATATTTTGCTTTGGTTTTGATACCCCACATTCGAAGCTATCTCGTTAGAATCCTTCCTTTTCATAACCCATCATACTTTCATAAATCAGAGTCAATTTTCTGTATGCTGTTTTTGAACCCAGTCAACGACGGTTACTTGTGTTAGTATATATATATATGTGTGTATATATATATATATATGGATAAAAATATGTGTATATATATATATGGATAAAAATCAATACGAAAAATATATAGACATTTATATCTTTTCTGTATTTATTTCTTATGTGTTGACGTGTAGGAATACAAAAAGTCTTTCGCAAAAAAAGAAAATAACGAAAATATTTCTTTCAAAAGCACATATTTTCGACCGATCCTTTGGTCTTCTTCAGTGTGAATATATATATATATATATATATATATATATATATATATTTATATATTTAAATGAAATGGGTTAAGAAATTCCAACGAAAGAAAGATGTATATTTAAATAAGGGAGTAGTCACCAACAATGTGTATCTTTTAACATTTTTTTTATTATTCCGTGTCTTGGTTTTTCATTGAGAATTATATTTGGATCATTGTAATAATGTTTTTTAAGTCATTGAAATCGTTTTTACGCGCGTTTCAAACGTTCTGTGAAGCGTCCTCGTCAGAAATTATTTTCAAATGTGTTGGAGATGTAAAAATGGCAATTTTCGTAGTTCATTTGAAGTGTTTCCAAGGGGTGGAGGCTTGTAAGTGTTTATTATTCATTGGCATGTTCAATTTTTATTACTCTTTTATTGGGCTTGTCCAGGCCGCTGACCTGGTTGTAGTCACTCTCTCTTTCTGCTAGTATTTTTTTCTTTTCCTTTAGGGTGGGGTAGGGGTGTGTGTGTGTGTGTGTGTGTGTGTCTGTGTGTTTGTGTGTGTGGGCACGCGTGTGTGTGCGCGTGTGCGTGTGTGTGTTTGCTTTTATTGATTTGGGAATGTGTATACTTTTTTATAGTATTATGAGGTTCTTTTCTTCCTTAGGAAGGTGACTGTGATCCGAGGTCGTTACTCATGTGTATGTGTGAGGAGGAGGGGGAGCAGCTCTTCTGAAATAAGGGTAGGGGTGCTTTCATTCTATTAGTACATTTAGTATTGTGATTTTTCGTTTTAGTCTTTTCGGGTATTCCTTATATTATGTTTGTTTAGAAAGAGGGGTGTATTTAAAATATGTATAGGGGATTTTTTTTAATGTTTCTATTTATTTGTCTTCCCATGTGGGTATGGCCAGACCCAGGATCGGTTCCTAGTGTGGGGGAGATTTTGTTCCACAGAGGGTGGGGGGCAATTGGAGGGGGTATAGGTATGGGAGGGGGATGATAGAAGGGATGATAGTTGTTTCAGTCAGGAGGGGGTTCTCCTCCACTGACTGAGGAGGGAGCGAGGTGTTGGAACAGATACTATACTATGGTTCTAGGTGTTTCCTAGTGTTGTTGGTTTCGAGGTTAAGTAGGGTTGGTATTGTTCAGTGTGTTGTATTAGAGATAGGGGTGTTATGTCTGTGTGTGGTTGTATGCGTGCACGTGTGTGTGTTTAAATGTGTCGGTTCTGATTTATGTGTGGGTGTGTATATATGTATGTGTATGGATGTGCATGTGAGTGTACCTTGCATTTCATGTTTTTGTGTGATGATATTAGGCTCTGTTCAGTTCAGGAGTGAATCTGGTGATGAGGTTTTTTCCCTGTGTAAGTAAATAACAATAATTGTCTGTTTGGAAGATTGACAGTATTTTGAAGCTGTTTCCACTGCATGTGTGTACGTGTTTTGAAACATAGAGGTGTCTGTTATCTGCAATTTTGATGTTGTTCTTATGTAAGGCCGCTCTATTGCTGAAATATTTGGTGGTGCCTATGTAAGATTTGTTGCATGTTGTGCATCTTAGTGCATATACTACATTTCTGAAGGTGCAATTTAGATCCTTCTTTATTTTGAATGTTTGTGTTGGGGTTTTTGAATGTGTATGTGTTACCTTCTATTATTATGTCACATACTCCACATCGCGGTTTGTTGCATTTTGTAACCCCTTTTGTAGTATGTGGGACGAGTTTTGAGGAAGTTAGGATGTGTTTTAAGTTTTTGGGTTGGCGTTTGCTTTTTATTATTTTTGTTGTTTTAAGTATGTTGTTTAGTTTGTCGTTCTGATTGAGGAGGATAAGGTTTTTTATTATTTGTGTGAATAGTTCTGGGTTATTTGTGTTTTGCGTAGAGACGTATGCTAAAATTTGTTCTTTGTTGTGTTCTTTTGGGATTCTTAGTTGATTTATTGGAATTTTTTCAGCCAGTTCAATACCTTTCTGTATTAGTGGTAGTGGATATCCTGTTTTCCGCAGTGTTATTTGTAGTACATTCAGTCTAGTTGAACGGAGGTGTCTGTCTGTTACTATGGTGCAGACTCTACGTGCTAGGGAGTAGGGTATTGATTTTAGACATTTTATTTTTAGGTGTAGATTTTGTAGCAAAGTGTGGAGTTCTTTGATATCCCCCCATGAGGTTCTCCAGAGGATAAAGCAATCGTCTAGGTATCTTTTCCAAGATTTTATGAAGAGAGTTTTTATATTGAACCCGTAATTTTGCTCTATCATTTCATAAAGGGTCTCTTCTAGGAAGGCGAGTGTAAGGGTGGCATATGTCGGTGCCATTTTGGTACCCATTGCTGTGCCTAGTATTTAGATGTAGTTGTCTTTATTGAATTGGAAGGAGTTGTTATTGAGGATTATGTTGATGCTATCAATCACGAATTGTTTATTGAATCTGGGGTGTAAAGTCTGTGCATGTTTGTCAATCCAATATGCGATAGCTTCTTTTCATAGATTGTGTGGGATATTGCTATATAGGCTGCCAACATCGAATGTGGCTAGTATAGTCCCATCGTCTACTGTTTGTGGTAGGGAGCTAAGGAAGTGTGTGTTATCTCTTACAAAACTTCTGACTAGATTGGTGAAGGGCTGTAATAGTATATCTATTAGGTTGCTAAGTCTGCTTGTTGGGCATGATGGTCCTACTACTATGGGTCTGAATGTGAGGTCGTTGGGGTTTGGGGTGCTTATGTATTCCGACTTTTGTATGTTGATGGTATGTCTTACCTGGTTAGATTTGTGTATTTTGGGTAATCCATAGAAGATGTTTGTTTTTGTTGTGAAGTTTGTAAGGAACTCTTTTTCTTTTTTAGTTAATGTACTATTGTATGTTGTGCAGAGTTTTGTTATTTTAGATATGGTTGTGTCGTCTATGTTAGAGCTAATTGGTTTGTAATAATTTTCGTTCCCAAGTGATTCTAAAATTTTTGTGTTATAGACGTTCTTATTCATTATAACTACTGCACTACCTTTGTCTGCTTCCTTTATAACTAAGTTGTTATTGTGTTGGATTTTTTAAGTGCTTGATTTTGTTTTCGTGTTAGATTAGTGGTGGGGTTTTCTTTTTGTTGGGGGTTGAGGTTATAAGAAGGTATTTAGTTCTTTTGTGTTGTTATGTTTGTTGGGGAAGTATGTTGATTTATTTTTTACTAGAGAGTCGTCTGTTGTGTTATCACTGTCGTTAAGTATATCTATGAGTCTAAATTTGCGTTCAAATTCTTTGAGGTCTTTCTTCAACTCTGCTATGTTACTTCTGGGAGTTGGGCAGAATTTGAGGCCTAGTTTTAGTACTTCAATTTCGTCATTTGTAAGTGTCTCTGTTGATGACTTTGGGTTTTTTATTGTCTAGTCTAGTTTTGTCATTTTGTGAGAGATTCCTAAAAAATGATTGTGAGAGTCGTTAGTTCGATGATTCGATTGGGAGGTTGGTTGTGTCGTTTTGTAGGGATGTATGGGTTCTGATGGTACCTGGGGTATTCGGATTGGTTGTGTTTGTGTGGGTGGTATTTTGTGGATCGGTTTTGTACTGTGGGGTACTGGGGTGGGTGTTGTAAAAATTGTTTTGTGGTGGGTGGTATCTATAGGGGTGGTTTAGTTCAATTGAGTTGTTACGGTGGGGGTTGTTTATATATATATATATATATATATATATATATATATAAAGGTTACCGTCTGTATGTGCGTCTGGTCACGAATAGGTTCCTATATCGTTGACTATTATAGAAAATTTCACACATAAGTCCATTTTTTGTAGGCTGTTTTTGCACCCAGTCAACGACGGGTACTTTTGCTACTATATATGCATATAATATATATGTATATGAATATATATATATATATATATTCATATTCATGCATGAATATATATATATATGCATATTCATACATACATATATATATTTATATTCATACATATATATATATATTTATATTAATACACACATATATATTGATATCCATACACACATATATATATTTATATCCATACACACATATATATATTTATATCCATACACACATATATATATATATATATATATATATATCCATACACACACACATATATATATATATATATATTTATATTCATACATACATATATATATTTTTATATTCATACATACATATATATATTTTTATATTCATACATACATATATATACATATTTATATGCATACATATATATATATATTCATACATACATAAATATATATTTATATTCATACATACATATATATATTTATTTGTATTAACACACACACATATATATATATATTTATATTCATACATACATATATATATTTATATTCATACATACAAACATATTTATATTCATACATACATATATATTTATATTCATATATACATATACATTTATATTCATACATGCATATATATTTATATTCATACATCAATATATATTTATATTTATACATGCATATATATTTATATTCATACATACATATATATTTATATTCATACATATATATATATTTATATTCATACATATATATATATTTATATTCATACATACATATATATTTATATTCATATATACATATATATTTATATTCACACATACATATATATTTATATTAATACATGCATATATATTTATATTCATATACACATATATATATTCATACATGCATATATATATATTCATACATGCATATATATATATTAATACATGCATGTATATATATATTCATACATGAATATATATATATATTCATACATGAATATATATATATATATTCATACATGAATATATATATATATTCATACATGAATATATATATATTCATACATGAATATGCACACATGTTCCCCCTCCTCCTCACACATACACATGCACACATATATATATATTAATACATGTATATATATATTCATACATGCACATATATATATTCATACATGTATATATATATTCATACATGTATATATATATATTCATATATGCACATATATATATTCCCACATGTATATATATTCATATATGTATATATGTATATTCATACATGCACACATATATATTCATACATGTATATACATATTCATACATTAATATATATATATTCATACATGTATATACATATTCATACATTAATATATATATATTCATACATTCATATATATATTCATACATGTACATATATATATATATTCATACATGCACATATATATATATATTCATACATGCAAATATATATATTAGTACATGCACATGTATATATTCATACATGCACAAATATATATTAATACATGCCCATATATATATTAATACATGCCCATATATATATTAATACATGCACATATATATATATTAATACATGCACATATATATATTCATACATGCACATATACATATATTAATACATGCACATATACATATATTCATACATGCACATATACATATATTCATATATGCCAATATATATATTCATACATGCACATATATATATATTAATACATGCACATATATATATTCATACATACACGTATATATATAAATACATGCACATATATATATAAATACATGCACATATATATATTCATAAAGAACATATATATATTCATACAAGAACATATATATATTCATGCATTCATATATATATATATATATATTCATACATGCATATATATACATTCATACATGCATATATATATATTCATACATGCATACATACATATTCATACATGCATACATACATATTCATACATGCATACATACATATTCATACATACATATATATTGATACATACATATATATATATTCATACATACAGATATATATTCATACATACATACATATATTCATACATACATACATATATATATATTCACACATGCATATATGTATATATTCATACATACATATATATATTCATACATATATATATTAATACATATATATATATTCATACATATATATATATTCATACATACATATATATTCATACATACATATATATTCATACATACATATATATTCATACATACCTATATATATATATTCATACATACATATATATTCATACATGCCTATATATATATATATTCATACATACATATATATTCATACATACATATATATTCATACTACATATATATTCATACATACATATATATTCATACATACATATATAAATATAGTCATACATACATATATATATTCATACATACATATATATATTCATATATGCATATATAAATATTCACATATATATGTTCATACATGCAGATATATATATATATTCATACATGCATATATAAATATATTCTAATATATATATTAATACATGCATATGTATATTAATACATGATTATATATATATATTAATACATGATTATAAATATATTAATACATGATTATATATATATTAATAAATGCATATATATATCATTGCATGCATATATATATCAGTGCATGCATATATATATATATTAATACATGCATATATATATTAATACATGCATATATATATATTAATACATGCATATATATATTAATACATACATATATATATATTAATACATACATATATATATTAATACATGCACATATATATAGTAATACATACATATATATATATTAATACATGTATATAAATATATAATTACATGTATATATATATAATTACATGCATATATATATTAATACATGCATATATATATTAATACATGTATATATATATTAACACATGCACATATGTATATTCATACATGCATGTATATAGTTATATTTATACGTGCATATATATTCATATTCATATTAACACATGCATATATATTCATATTCATATTTATACATGCATATATATTCATATCCATATTAATACATGCATATATATTCATATTCATATTTATACATGCATATATATTCATATCCATATTAATACATGCATATATATTCATACTCATACATGCATATATATCTTCATATTTATATTAATAAAAGAATATATATATATTCCCATTCATATATATATATTCCTATACATATATATATATATATATATATATATATATATATTCATACATACGTACATAATGTATATATATATATTCCTATTCATACATACATATATATATATTCATACATGTATATGTATATATATATATATTCATACATGCACATATATATATGTTCATACATGCACACATATATATATTCATACATGTATATATATATTCATACATGCACATATATATATTCATACATGTATAGATATATTCATACATGTATATATATATTCATATATGCACATATATATATATTCATACATGTATATATATTCATATATGTATATATGTATATTCATACATGTACACATATATATATATTCATACATGTATATACATATTCATACATTAATGTATATATATTCATACATTCATATATATATATATTCATACTTGCACATATATATATATTCATACATGCACATATATATATATATATATTCATACATGCACATATATTCATACATGCACATATATTCATACATGCACATATATATATTAATACATGCACATATATATATATATTCATACATGCACAAATATATATTAATACATGCCCATATATATATTAATATGCCCATATATATATTAATACATGCACATATATATATATAAATACATGCACATATATATATATTCATACATGCACATAGACATATATTCATACATGCACATAGACATATATTCATACATGCACATATACATATATTCATACATGCCAATATATATATTCATACATGCACATATATATATATTCATACATGCACAGATATATTCATACATACACGTATATATATATATAAATACATGCACATATATATATAAATACATGCACATATATATATATATTCATACATACACATATATATATATTCAGAAAGAACATATATATCTTCATACTAAAACATATATATATTCATGCACGCATATATATAAATATATATTCATACATGCATATATACATATATATTTTTACATGCATATATATATTCATACATGCATACATACATATTCATACATTCATATATATTGATACATACATATATATATTCATACATACATACATATATATATATTCACACATGCACATATGTATATATTAATACATACATATATATATTCATACATATATATATATATATATTCATACATATATATATATTCATACATATATATATATATTCATACATATATATATATATATTCATACATACATATATATTAATACATACATATATATTCATACATACATATATATTTATACATACATATATATTCATACATACATATATATTTATACATACATATATATTTATACATACATATATATTCATACATACCTATATATATATATATATATTCATACATACATATATATTCATACATACCTATATATATATATATATATTCATACATACATATATATTCATACATGCCTATATATATATATTCATACATACATATATATTCATACATACATATATATTCATACATACATATATAAATATATTCATACATACATATATATATCCATACATACATATATATATATATTCATATATGCATATATAAATATTCCCATATATATATATATATTCATACATGCATATATATATATATATTCATACATGCATATATAAATACATTCTAATATATATATTAATACATGCATATATATATTAATACATGATTATATATATATATATTAATACATGCATATATATATTAATACATGCATATATATATTAATACATGCATATATATATATATATTAATACATGCATATATATATTCATACATGCATATATATATATATTAATACATACATATATATATTAATACATGCACATATATATAGTAATACATACATATATATATATATTAATACATGCATATAAATATATAATTACATGTATATATATATATATATAATTACATGCATATATATATTAATACATGCATATATATATTAATACATGTATATATATATTAATACATGCACATATATGTATATTCATACATGCATGTATATAGTTATATTTATACGTGCATATATATTCATATTCATATTCATATTAACACATGCATATATATTCATATTCATATTTATACATGCATATATATTCATATCCATATTAATACATGCATATATATTCACACTCATACATGCATATATATCTTCATATTTATATTAATAAAAGAATATATATATTCCCATTCATATATATATATTCATATACATATATATATATATATATTCATACATACGTACATAATGTATATATATATTCCTATTCATACATACATACATAATGTATA